>NC_134484.1:484003692-484142075 GCF_040206685.1 Ascaphus truei
TAGGGGAGGGGGTTTTACATAGATTTTATTTATTTATTTAGATTTATTTATTAATTGTGGGGCTGCTGTGCGTGAATTTTTTTTATTGGGGGTGAGGGGGGTGTTTGGCCCTTGGTGTGAGTTTACGACTTGCAGCAGCAGCACAATGAATAAATATAAATAAATAAATAAATAAATAAATGACAATAAATACATTTGAAATACATTTTTATTGATAGTGTACATGTGCAGAGGGTCTCCGGAGCAGAAGCGCACAGGTTTCAGGTCTGGGGACCCCGTGCCCCCCGAGATACAGGCCCCTTTAGGGGGTGCCGGTATCCCTCTGCTCTGCTTGGTTTACAGGCCGCGATCACGTGATCGGACCTTTAAACCAAGCAGAGGGCTACCGGCACCCCCTAAAGGGGCCTGTATCTCGGGGGGCACGGGGTCCCCAGACCTAAAACCAACGCGGTTCAGCTCCGGAGACCCCCTGCACATCTACACTATCAATAAAAATGTATTTCAAATGTATTTATTGTCATTTATTTATTTATTTTTTGGCGGCTGCTGTGTGTGTGTATTTTTTTATTGTGGGTAGCGGGAGGGTGGGTGAATGGGGTATTCGCCCCAACGATGGTTGGGGAGGGCTTGCGGGGGGGGGGGGGGGGGTTGGGGTAGCGGGAGGGCTTAACCCCTTCATGACCGTAGCGGTATTAACTGCTACGATCGTGAAGGGGTTAAGTGCACCCGCAACCCCCCCCCCCCTCCCGCAAGTCGTAAACTCACACCAAGGGCCAAATACCCCCCTCACCCATCCCCACTACACACAATAAAGCGGGCACGGTGGGTTAACCCCTTCATTGCCTTAGCGGCTATCCGCTATGGTAATGACGCAGCATTTTCCGTATTTTTAATAATATTGATCAGGAGCAGGGGGGGGGGGTTCCCTGAGCATTAATCATTAATTTCTGGCTCAGGGAACCCCCTGCTCACTGTACAATATTATTAAAATAATGCTTCTTTACCATAGCGCATAGACGCTAAGGTAAAGAACGAGTGTTTATTTATACTGTATATTGTATGTGTTTTATTGATACTGTACATGTGCAGAGGGTCTCCAGAGCAGAAGCGCACAGGTTTCAGGTCTGGGGACCCCGTGCCCCCCGAGATACAGGCCCCTTTAGGGGGTGCCGGTATCCCTCTGCTCTGCTTGGTTTACAGGCCGCGGTCACGTGATCGGGGCTTTTAACGCAGAGCTGGATACCGGCACCCCCTAAAGGGGCCTGTATCTCGGGGGGCACGGGGTCCCCAGACCTAAAACCAACGCGGTTCAGCTCCGGAGACCCCCTGCACATCTACACTATCAATAAAAATGTATTTCAAATAATTTTTAATGTGTGGATGTTTGCGCAGAGAGAGAGCAGCGGATCTCTCTCTGCTGCAAACACATCTCGCCCCCGCCGCCCATACAGTAGTATCATTTATGTATGTGCATATACAGTACAGTACTGTACAGTACTGTATGTTAGGGCTTACAGGGGTTGTTGTTATACAGTACTGTATATATATATATACTGTATACTGCATTACAATTCATTATAGGGGACGGCTTCACAGAGAATAGCTCGCAAGCGCCACCATGTGTATTTTGACGGCATTGCAGTATTGTAACCAGCCGGAATAAAAAGCTTAAATTCCTGCCGGAAAATAACGCAATGCACTCTGGCTGAAAAATATCAGAAACCTGAATACACCCGAGTATACCCGAATTCGCGGGACTAGCCGTGCTCGAATAAAGTGTGTCGCCAGTGTATCTATACAAGTGTGTTTTTTGTTTCAAACTTTTTTATTGGTTTTCATAGGGATTAACAAATTAGTAATATAACAGCGTTTCAAGGGGGTATCTTTACAGCATTTTTTATATACATCTGTAGCCGGTCCTCCCTGTCCAACCTCACATTGGGCCTCCTCAGGGAACTCTCATACTGGCTATAGAGACTTTGGTGGTGCATACCTGCTGGTAACAGGAGGGCCTGGGTCTCCCGCGATGTCATGGGGGATAACAGGACAGGCTTCTTCTGGGGCTGAGCCCGAATTCTTCTTCATGGTGCAGCGCCTCCATCTTGTGCAGCCCCTAGGTGTATGGGGTGGAGTATCTGCAAAAGAGTTATCTCCCTCTCCTCCCAATATACTCCACTCTCAGGCAGGAGGTAAAACAAAATGGTTCTATATTGTCCTGATCTGCAGCAGTCAATGCACAGCACACAGCACTTCATCAGCAGGGTGTTCACCACCAGGATGATCTCTAGACACACTCCTTGGTGGAGCAAGATAGTATCTCCCCTAAGGGAGAGCCATTAGCTTACCAGAGCCCTGGTAGCTTAATTTGAACCCACCGTCCTCTTTCTTAACTGCAGAGGAACCACCTCTCTCAAGGCTAGAGAGGAACACTGAACTCTGACTCTCACACACTGACTAAACAGGAAGGGGTAATCCTTTTAGTACAGATCCAGTAGTCCCACCCCTGTTCCTTCAATTGACACTAAGCATGAGCACTACCTTCTCTGACCAACTGAATCACAGTGGTTGGGGCAAACCCATTTTAACTCCTGGCAAACCTGCCTTTACCAGGGATTATTTCCCAGGAGGAGGAAAGAATAATACTGTAGCCCAAAACCTACGAGGGCTATACACTCCCTCTGGTGGAATCCAATGGTCCCCACTTGAACCAAAATTTTGCTGAACCATCCTGTAGACGACAACCTGTACAATTGAAACAGAAATTACAGTTGATAAGTCATCACATTGTACACATGCTGAACACCCATACACCCAGGGTGGTGAAATACATGGGGTAACTCCCAACATGGAGGACCCAAACTAATAGTAGTGTTGGGGATCTGGCTTACGCACCTCCCTCCCATTGTGATCCACAATCTTAATGAAAAAGGTTCGCAGAGGGCCACTTTCAGGGCAATACACTATTTTATTCATATAAATCCCTCTCCCCACACTCCAAACTTTCATGAGGTGACAGATCTTCTCCTCAGAATAATACACTGAGTTGCTACACTTGGTCATCAAATACTCTATCATAGCTTCTCGCTGCTCCTCTATCTCACGCATGATAGGCTCAGGCACAAAGGGATAGTTAAATCCATGGGACTGTCTATAGCGGGCCACTATAGCTCTGTCAGCTCTGCTGAGTTTGATCAACTTACGGTCCCCAGCTGTACCTGGCAAGACCCAGGACAATGGTTCTTCAGGGGCAATTTCATCATAGAGGATGGATGAACCTTGGGGAATTATCATGCCCTGTTTAATTCCTCTTAACCTCCTTTCTAACTTGTCAGCAGCCTCTTTCTCTGAGTAGGTGCCCTTACCCCACCAATGATCAACCGAATCATCTTGTAATGTGATGAACCTAGTACGGTCCATGAACCCTGAATAGCCCTTGAACATAGGAGCCCACCATTTGGTGCTATGGTCCTCTACCCCAGATGAGGATGCTAACTCCTCCATTTCTCCTCTGGAAGATACTCCTGCGGTACCACTAGATAGTGAACCTTTTCCTCTTCCTCTGTTAACATATTTACACACAGTAGTAGATTGAACGGGTGATTTTGCTCTCATGGAACCCTCCCTCACAGAAGATATGGTTTCCTTAGATTTACTCTTAGGTGTGGGCTTAAACACAGCAGGATTTTCAACTGAGATCCTACTACTCCAAGGGATCTCCCCATCTGGCCCTTCATCGCTGGTCACCCAATACCTCCGCCTTGGTGGAGCAAGATAGTATCTCCCCTCTCCCCTAAGGGAGAGCCTTTAGCTTACCAGAGCCCTGTTAGCTTAATTTGAACCCACCATTCTCTTTCTTAACTGCAGAGGAACTACCTCTCTCAAAGCTAGAGATGAACACTGAACTCTGACTCGCACACTGACTAAACAGGGAGGGGTAATCCTTTTAGTACAGATCCAGCAGTCCCACCGCTGTGCCTTCGATTGACAAAAAGCATGAGCACTACCTTCTCTGACCAACTGAATCACAGTGGTTGGGGCAAACCCATTTTAACTCCTGGCAAATCTGCCCTTACCAGGGATTATTTCCCAGGAGGAGGAAAGAATAATAGCCCAAAACCTACCAGGGCTATACATAGGACCAGAAGCTTGTACTCAAACAGAACCAGCTGTATCTCTACTGATTCCAGAGATTCATTAAACCATGAACCCTTTTTCAATTTTTCTTTGCAAGGCCCCTTGCATATCCCTGTAGAGACAAATGAAAGAATAGAGAGAGGAAAGGACAGAAGGAGAAGAGATAAGTGGGAGAAGATGTAGGAGGAGGGGGGAAGGGGAGAGAGGATATTCATGGGACCGGGATAGAGAGGGAAGGGAGGGAGAAGAATTAGTCCCCCCCTATCCCCGCCCACCAGGTCCCCAGCCACTACTATCTCCTAGAAACCTGTTCCTGTTTTTATTTAAGTTAATTCCCAATTCTTAGCTCTGTGGCCATGGCTCCCATGTTATATAAAATTGTTCCATTTTGTGACTGGGTTGTGCTGAGAGTTTCTCCACGAGTCTGACATCATTCACTCTTCTGACTACAGTTCGCTTGGATGGGGCATTAATTTTCTTCCAAGCCGCAGCTATGGAACAACGAGCCGCAGTAAGGATAAATGAGACTAATTTTTCTCAAGGGTGTTTGAAGGTCTTCAATAGGCCTGGCCATTAAAAAAGAAGTCAGCGGATTTATCTGTATTCTTACTTCTGTGAGGTCCTGGATCATGTCCTGAATCATAAGCCAGAACTTTTGAAACTGCGGACAAGTCCACCAGGTATGAGCCATATCTCCTCTCTGGCCACACCCCCTCCAGCAGAAATCAGGGGTTAAAGGGAAGATCTGGCTCAGCCTACTTGGAGTTACGTACCAGTGAAATAGAATTTTGGATATGTTTTCTTTTGTTGTTGTACAAATTGACGTTTTAGCTGCCGATTCCCAGATATCCTCCCAGTCGTCTCTATCTATTTCCATATTGAGCTCTTCTGCCCATTTTAACATATAATTATGATTGGTGGCCGTCGCTGACGATGCTATTCCCGTATATATTTCCGAAATCAAACCCCTCTGGTATGAACCCCTTCCGCACAGCTTTTCAAATTTTGTTCTTTGTGAGATTGCTTGCAGGAAATGTCTAATCTGGAGAAAGCTGAAGGTCGGAAGATTCTGAGTTTGATATTTCTTTTGAAGGTCTTGATATGACAGGATCTTACCTTTATCTACCAAATTGTCTGCTATGTTAATGTTTAAATCTCTAAATTGTTTGAAATCCTTTGGAGAGCAGCCTGGGGGAAACTTTAGGTTTACAAATATGGGAGTTAATCGAGTAGGTAATGAGGACAAATTGTATTTCTCTTTATTTTTGGACCATATCTTCCACGTGCACCTCATTGCTCCCAGGCCGAGACCATCCGCGAGCATCTCCCCACCCCCCTCCGGGACCACAGTGCCATCGAGAGGGGGAGGAGGACTCAATCCCCAGCCAGCAGCAAGTTGCTGGGTCGTTAGTCCACATTACTACTTGTTTTAGTTGGGCGCGTGGTAATATTTGATAATATCCGAACCCTCTGCATCCCTTTGGTGCTAACAATATCAATCTTGCCACCCTTGGCCTTTTATCTTTCCATATAAATTGAAAAATCCGGTTTTGGATATTTTTAAGCTCAGGCAGGGGGACATTTATCGGCAGGGTCTGGAAAAAGTACAGAAGTCTTGGAAGTATATTCATCTTAACTGAAGCTATTCTTCCTAACCAAGATATCTGATACCCACTCCAACTCTGTAGGTCCTTTTTGGTTTTTGCAAAAAGGGATGGAAAGTTACTTTGATAGAGATTGGCAGAAGCTTGCTGTCTGTATACCTAAATATTTCATATTTGAGGTGCTCCATTTATAATATAAGTTTGCTTGTAGCAACTTGATTTCTGGGGCCATAAGAGATAAGTTCAAGGCTTCTGATTTATCATTGTTAATTATGTACCCTGAGACTTTGCCAAATTGGTCTATTTGGGATTGCAAGTTTGGGCGGGATGTCAATGGTTTGGCCAACGTTAGTTTACTGTCATCTGCAAATAAGGACATTTTGTAAGTCCCTCCAATTTCGATTCCTTTTATATTAGTTTTGTCTCTAATTGTTGCTGCGAGGGGCTTAATCGACAATGCAAAAAGAAGCGGAGACAAAGGACAGCCCTGTCTGGTACCATTTTTAATTTTTATGGAGCTTGAGTCTCCTCCTAGAAGCTTGACAGATGCTGTGGACGTCTTGTAAAGAGCCCTAACACCCTCTAAGAACGGGCCCCTAAATCCGAATTTTATCATTGTTTGGTCTAAAAAAGAGATTGGGTTAGTCCAGATACTTGCCGAGTTCTTGGGATGGAGAGATCAGAATGGTGGGAGTCCGTTAACCCGTGGTATGGGGTTGGAGCTGGGAGAATGGTAGAGTATCCAAAAGCCATGGTCTGGGATGGAGAGGTACACATAGTCAAGGGTAAGTCGAGGTCAATATCCATAGAGGGTTCAGTAGTCAAGCCGGGTCGGTATACGTAGAATCAAAACTGCAAGATAGGCTGCAGGAGACAAGTGGCAATGAATTAGTTGCCTCGCAGCTGCGGAGCGGTGAAAGACTTCACAAGCGCCTTGCACGCAAGAGAAGCGTGGCGCATCCGGGAGAACGGAGCCAAGTTTCATGGTAGCACTAGAAGAGCTGCGAGTGCACGAGCGCTCTATAGTCAGAGCAGGGGCCAGAGCGGAGGTCTGCGCAGAGACAGGTAAGGAGGGAACACGTTGCAAAGGAAGTGTTCCCCGATTCCTTACAGCACCCATCCGCCTTTAGGATCGGCCTCAGGACAATTCCCATAAGGCTTGTGCGGGAACCTGGTGTGGAACCGCCTCAACAAGCCGGGAGCATGGATTTGATGATGGGTATCCATGAGCGTTCTTCCAGTCCAAAGCCTTTCCAGTGTACGAGAAATTGGACAACTCCTCTGGAGTATCTAGAATCCTTTATGGATTGAATTTCAAATTCCTCTTGGCCCTGCACTATGACAGGTGGGGGTCTGGGTGAGATGTCAGGGAACTGAGAGCTTTGGAAAACAGGTTTCAATAATGAGATGTGGAAGACTGGCGGGATTCTCATAGACTGAGGCAGTTGCAGGTGGTAAACAAAAGGATGGGGGCGCAGAAAAAAGGGAAATAATCACTTAGGGGCCTATGCAGAGAGCAGCGCTATTTCAAAATTCGCCATTTTTTGGAGAAAATCGCGCAGAAAACAGCAGAAAATGGCGAGTTACGAAAAACACGCCAATTTTTCTTTTCTATTTCTAAAACTCGCCTCGCGGCTGGCGAGAACCTCCATCTCGCCAGTTTTAAAAATATCCTAATGCAGAGAGGCGCGAACGGCATCTAGCGGCTGTTCGCGCCAATAAAATGGCGCGATTGTCTCCTTTTTGCCTCGCCAGAAAAAGTTGGCAAGAAGCTGCCGCTCGCGGCCATAGCAAAGGGGAAAAAAAGGCGCGAATTTTTTTTTACACATTTCTGAAGCGCGCATCTCGCCAATTTAAACTCGCCACACGCATTCATGTTAAACATAGCAGAATTCGCACATTTCTGCATATGGAGAATAAAACTCTCCAAAAAAGCTACTTTTTATTAAACTCGCCAATTTTAAAATTCGCTGCTCTCTGCATAGGCCCCCTAGTGTTCAAACAAGATGCATATAGTAGTTTATAATAGCATATAAAATAAGTACAAAAACTTACAATAAAATGGGATCTTTTTGATCCAATAACACCAGGCACGTGAAACCACAACAGGAGCTCCGTAGTCCTAACCCACCCCCCCTCCTCTAGATCGCAGATATTATGTGCCGAGGGGAAGCTCCAGACCAGCAACCACTTGTACTTCTCCCTGCTCTTGTGAAGGCAGCACTGGGTCTACAGCGTCGTCACGTTCGTACCCAGCATGCAATATGCTCACCTATGCGTTTCGTATCACGTGGGACACTTCGTCAAGGCATAGCCACAGTACTCATTGGCGCAAACTAAATACAGCAAGCTGACCAATGTGAAACCTTGTAACTCATCTGGAAATTGTATATACAGAACCACAGAGAAAATGTATACATACAACAATAAACAAAAGACAGAGAAAAACAGCAAACAAAGAACAATTAATACATGATAAATAATTAACCAAAATAATGATAATCATAAACAAGTGATATAATATTAACATATTAAAGTATAAATGTTAAAAATATAGAAAAAATGCTCAAAAAAGTGCATATATTAAACCAAATTTAAAACCAAATATACCATATACTATAATATAGAGGCTGCATACCTATTGCACATTAATGTGTAAACCTCTGCTCATAGAGAATACTCCAAGAGCTACAGTATGCATAGGGTGATCTTAGAGCTATTAGTCAAAGTGTCTGTGTCAATAATATATATATATGTGGTCTAACCAACCCCCATTACATGGTCGTGTCTGGTGGTGCACCTGTTGGTAACAGGACTCCTGAGTCTCCCGCATGATGGTGTATGGGGATTGTCAACCCAGATAGGCAGCTGAGGTAGTGTGTGCAAGTCCTACCTATATCCAGTGCAGCGCCTCCACCTCATCAGGATCCCTGCGTCCGCATGGGGATGGTTCTGATGAGGAACTCCTCTGTGGTGCCTTCCTCTGCAGAGTAATTCCAGACTCATACATGAGGGTATCTTTTATCAAGGACATCTTTATTGATCTTGTATGGGCAAGCTGCCCCTCACAGCTAGCAGCTCAGCCGCTCATCTCTCTGCTGCACTCCATTAGGAAGGTTCCTTCTCCTCGAATAGAGTTGCTCTCCACCTCTCCCCTCAAGGAGATTCACCAGCTTGTCTCTCTGCTTTGAGCTGCCAGACTCAGAGCTCTTGCATCAGACACTGCAACACTATTGCAGACCTCCACATGCCTCTCACTGAACAGAGTCAGAACACCAACAGGACTGAACTCTAACTTTAGGCAGTGCTGTATCTTATATCACCTCCAGAAAACAGGCACACTCTGTGTCACTAAGGGTGGACACAAAGCATGTTGTCACTTCCTTTGGGACATATGACACCTCAGCAGAGTTTGAGGGCAAACCTCCATGATTGTTGCTGGCAATCCTGCATACTTACCAGGTTTACTGCCAGCATGAGAAAGAGATATGTACACCAATTTTACACATGGCTACATAAGTATATCTTTTGCTTGCTTCATTCATTGTAACATCGCCGGATGAAAAAATCAGTGTATCTCGAAAGCTCGCACAAATAAAAGCATTTCGTTAGCCACAGAACGGTATCATCTATTTATGTTTCTCATCTTGCTGCAGGTAATGAATCTATTATGGTTCTTCCCCCTCATACAGAGGTATTGGGAACAAATGCAGTGTAGTGTAGGACTTGCACTTATTATGGTTTACCTTGACGATTTGGTGTGCAAGCTTATGATGTTTTGGCCAAAATTTCTAACTAAAAAACCATATTTTATTATTAGCATTAGCATTGTTATTAGTACTTAAGCATCATTTCTTGTAATTATTACCATGTATGTTTTGTCATTTGGATGTAGCACTGGGCACCCCCTGTGTGTTGTTATATTCATGTGCCACAGCCCAGTTGCACTTTATGTGGCATTACATATAGTCAAGTTTAGGTGGGTGTGGGCATTTGAGCTTGCTGGGTTTGTGTGTTAATATATATATATATATATATATATATATATATATATATATATTATTATTTTTTTGTGGTACTATCGCTGTCCTCTAGGGGCTGAATGGGGCAGCTATTGGACTTTTTCACCACAGAGAGTTAATTTAATCCTCCTTGGAATGGCTATTCAGGTGATAACTAATGAAGCTAATCAACCTGTTCTGAATAGTCAGGAAGTGCTTTAAAAGGCTGGAACCTGCAAGGCACAGGGAGACAGTTTACCCCAGAGAAGGGGGGGGGGAGACAGAGGAGCTCCCCAGCTAATGGAGGCTGGCTAAAGAAGTGTGAGAGACACTGCTGAGAGAGCTGTGCTGAAGCAGTGCTGAAGCAGTGACGTCTGGTTACAGAGGAACACAGGAGTTTCCCTGAGCTCCCGTGGTGTTGAATCCCAAAGAGAAGAAGGAAGAACGATAGACTGTGCTGAAGCAGGGACATCGCCAGCTGGACTTACAGATAAGCCAAGCCCTTATTTGCTGTATACAGAGACTTTATATGCTCAGCAATAATATCTGTTTGGGGTGGAATGAGCTTAGCTATCCACCCGGGTTAGTAAGGGTTGGAGCTGAATGTGTAGTTAGCTTTCCTAATGGAAATAGGATTTGATTTTATTATTTGTTTTTTCTTAAAGGGATGGTGGGCCTATTCATATTATTTATCCCTGTAAATAAACCCCCATATAAAGAAATACAGCGTTTCCTGCCTCATTTGGGACAAAAGAGACTGCAATGGTGTCGGCATCACAATATAAATATATATATGTAGCCAGGTCCCCCCTTCCGTTGCAGACCCCCCCCCCCCCTCCGGGTACTCACTGCGGCCGTTCGCGGGGAGGTGTGGCGGCATGTGCGCGCTCAGCGAGCTCTCCTCCGACGCGGCCGGTTGCTGGGGATGCGTGCGGGCGGTTGCAGGGGACACGATCGTGTTGCGAGGCTCCCGGCGGTTCCCGAAGCAGGGTGCCGCCATTGCGCATTGCCTCGCGCATGCGCAGTGAGAACCAAGTGCCGGGAGGCCCACAAACAGCTCACGCATGCGCAGTGATAAGCGCGCGAACGCTAGCCTACCAGGGAAGGCTCTTGGAAGGGACTACAAGTCCCATGAGCCTCAGCAGCGCCCCATGTGACGCCAGGGAGCCAATATGGCTACAGCATCTCCCTGCAGAGGAGATTAGATACATTTCGCGGGTTTGGAGCCCGTCTGTCAGTTGGTACCAGGAGCAGCCAGGGGAAGGAGGTAGGGTGCAGGAATCAGTGACTCCCTGCACTAGGCCAGCAGTCCCCGAGGCCCGAGATAGCCCTGAGCTACCCAGTAGTGTGAGTTGTGTCAGGGACAGGCCCCAGGTTAGGGACCCTGCCCCTTACTATTGAGAACCAGTTAGGGATCCAGCGGACGTGGCGCGTTCGTCTAGAGGTTTGAGCTCAGACCTTCGCGGTTGCTGCAGCAGTCATCTGGGTGGGATTGCCCCGGACGGTAGTTCCTGTAGTCATCTGGGTGGGATAGCCCCGGACGGCAGTTCCTGTGTTCAGCCGACATCAGGATCCTTTGTGAAGTTCCGTGGCAGGCCCGGGCACCGGAGTGCCCGCCAGGTAATCCACAAAAGCACCAACGAATCCTATCATATTCACACGGGACATAGTGGCTGCGCAGTCACACATACATATCTCACTTGAAGGGTGGGGTAATACTGTGTGGGGTTACTGGACACTGGGTGGGATCATCCGGTGGAGGTGCAGGTGGAGGTAGCGTCCTGTGAGACGCATTAGTTAGTGTCTCCTCTAGGGAGGGACACCTGTTGATTTGTTGATTGTGATGCATGAGTATGGTCACACCGTACTCATGCATCACAATCAACAAATCAACAGGTGTCCCTCCCTAGAGGAGACACTAACTAATGCGTCTCGCAGGACGCTACAAATCATGTAATCATAAAGACATTAGTTGTTATCTATACTGTGTATTGAGTGATATATATTGTCCTGCGAGGAACCACTCCCCCTCTGGTGGGAGCCATCGCAGGTGGAGGTGCTGCACTGAGTACAGGGTTACTCATATTATACTTGCCACAGGTTCCCCGTGGCGGAAGCTCAGCCCTCCTGTGAGCCTAACAGGTAATGCACCACACCAGCTAACATTAGGTTCCCCTTACATACGCCATATATGCGATTGGGGGGGAGGGGGGAATACCCGTTATATATAAACTATGGGCACTTTTAACCTGTTGGTAATATGTTTTCATAGTGCAATGATAGTTGTATTACACATAGGCTTAGTATTATTCAGAGATTATCAAGTTCTGATTTTAATATTTTATAGCGTAAATTGACAACCAACACTATCACATGAAACGTTTTAGTTTAAACTTGTGTAGTTAATACTTTTGTTCATTTACATGGTAATATTCTCGTATAGTATAGTCTAATATTTCTGCAATCACCACACCATTTTCATTATCACCCAGGTAGGACACTGCCATAGTTCCCAAGTTGTATAGTTCTTCTTATATGATAAATAAACACATTTCTTTATATTGATATCTAATCCAATGTAATGTAATATCATACAACATTTGAAGATATTAAATGGAAATACACTGTATCTGTATTCCCTCATTTAAATGAATGGCTTAATGTTCACTCCAATGTCTACTAGGGTGTACACATAGACATATTAGCAGAGGAAGCTCATACAGCACTACATCTATTGTCAGTTGAAACTCTGAAAACTCAATGTAATGTTATATATAGAAACAGTCCGGAAGACAGAGAGAGGGGGAAGAAACCATATTATCTTCACATCATACCAACAATATTAATACCATGTGATATTTATAGAGTCACTCAGCAAAGAGACTACTTGAGGAAAGGAGCTAATTCGATATGTTCATTGAGACCACCAGGAGATTTGCTGCCTAGGGTGTAAATCCAAAATTGTACTTTTTGGAACAGCATATTCTCTCTATCACCTCTCCTGGGGTCTCTAGGAATAATCTCTATTCCCCTAAAATGAAAGCCTTTGGTTTTTCCTTCATGCTGTAAAAGGAAATGATGCGCCAGATTATGGATTGTTTTGCCCTTAGCAATATTACTTTGGGCATTTTTGATTCCATTAACATGTTCGCCTATTCTGGTTTTGAGACACCTTGTGGTTTTGCCGATGTACCACAGGTTACAAGGGCACGTAATTGCGTAGACCACAAAGGTTGATAGGCAGTTAATAAATTGTTTGATAATGTGTGTTTTTCCTGTTACTCAGTTGGCAATTGTTTTATCCTTTGCCATATATTTACAGGCTACACACTTACCACAAGTATAGTTACCTATTGGTTTTACAAGGAACCCCCCATTTCTATTTGCAGTATTTTTGTTCCTTTTTAGGGCACTTGGTGCAAGGATTTCTTTGATACTTTTTGCTTTTTTAAAAGCCATTTTTGGTTGGGAACTTAGAATTTTACATAACATGGGGTCCAATTGCAATATCCCCCAATGTTTTTTGAGAATTCTCCTTATAGTATTCTCTTGTTTGCAATAACCTGTGATGAGAAGGGGTATTTCAGAATAGGTTTTCTTATTGTTTTTTTTTTTTTTTATCTTTGATACTTAGCAGTGATTCTCTTGAGATTTTATGGCTTTTCAGAATAGATTTTTTTTAATCAAAAGAGGGTCATAGCCTTTATCTGAAAAGCGTTTAGCCAGTGTTGCACATTGTTGGTCACAGTCTGCAGATTTCGTGCAGTTTCTCTTAACTCTCAGCATCTGACCATATGGAACTTTATTTAACCATCGGTTTGAATGATTGCTGGCATAATTGAGGTTTGAATTAACATCGGTGTCTAGAAAACCAGTGCATCAGAAAAAATAAGTCCTGTTTAGAATAATAGTCCAGTCAAAAGAAGAGCAAAAAAGTGCACTGCCAGGGAGCCAGGTGGTGTAAAATAAAAGGTCTATTTATTCAGTATAACTTCACAAAAAACAACATACCCCCCCACCCCCCAGGGAGTGAACCAGTACCTCCTACGCGTTTCGGACCATGGGGGTCCTTTATCAAGGATTATGTGTGATTATTATAGATGAGTACAATTATAGCACTGTTTGTCTCCAATGAGGGGTCACTAGAGTACCTTTTAGGTGCAATAGTTGGTCCCCTTCAGGAGATTTATGTGTGTAATGGGTCACTCACATCTCTTAGTTCACCCACTCCATGTATGAGTCCGTTTACCAGTCCTGTTTATTACTGAAGATTTATATTTTGGCATTTCCACTGACTTTGGAGCACCCATCTCCCTCCCCTTATCCTTATACGCTGTTTAGTATAATAAACTGCAGTTGGGATAAACTCCTTCCATATAAGCATATAGCATAACGTAGCCCTAATAGGGTTTGGGGACTAGTACCTAATGCCAGCGGCACCATAGATAATTGGTACAGACCAAAGTCCCATTATAGTTTCTCCTGGAGTATCCAACGTCAGAATTTTCTTAGGGCGTGCAATCTCCCAGGTAAGCAGCAGGAACAGGTAGGACAATAAGGCAGTGCACTGCCAGAGGTAACAGACGGAAGCTCACGGTTTGCGGCAACAAATGTTAATTTATTACATAAAAAAGTGGACAAAAAGTTCCCCCCTAAGCCGCAGCAGGGGTCCACCAACGCGTTTCGGGCAGTATGCCTTGTCTCTTGGTGTACACAACAACCATAGAAGCTCAAATTTATACTACAGCGCCGATCGCGTGACGTCACGGATGGTGCAACCAATCGGATGGCATCTCCTATCAGACGTGTCCCGATTGGATATTGGGATCGCGTCATTTCAACAAACTTTATTAAACCTCACATATCCTCAACTGGAATGCAAGGGATATGGGCTAGAGGATGGTGCTCTCCGATTGGTGCACTGAACTTTAGAACAAATGCAACTTTATTAACTCTAACATTTTGACAGTTAAAACGTCTGTGACGTCAAAAAAGGCTTCCAAACCCTAGTGCAACAAGAAAAAAAGGAAAAATAAGACAGAACAAACGTTTTTCAAAAGAGCTAACACTAATGATAATAGTAACAGTAAATAAAATACAAACGAAAGAAAAACAGCAATTAAACCTAAAGATTAAAATGTGCTACTTAATATATATATTTTTCTTATAATCAATTGATTAACTCCCAAAGTAAAGGTTTTACTATACCCTAAGAAGCATAACAATTCAAAAATAGCACATGTGCACAATAGAACATTTACAAAACCAGGAAGGCACAAAGTAAGTTTATACATAAATCTTAATTTTTCCTTTTTACTTTCAAAACTAATAAGCACACTAACCAAAAATTAGCCCTAAAGTCAGAGAGAAAAGGGAAATCTCCCCTAAATATGTAATTTATAATGGTTATGTGTGAACCCAGGTTGTCTGAAGGAAAAAGATATTAAATCAGATTTTAGATATAAAAAACAAGGACAATTGAATATAATACAAAAGATCTGAAAAGTAATTAAATATATATCAATTATAGAAAACTATCATCAAAAAATAAATAAAAAATGATAAAAGAACATCATATGAAATTAAACCAATTATTAGATATGAAAAATGTGATAGTTTCAATTACTAATTGTCTATCAAGATACATTGTTTACTTAGAAGAAATCAATGGGCACCAGAGAAGATATATAGCAAAAATAATATAGGGCTGTTCTGAGCTTCCTTCCCTCTCCCAGCGACGCTTCTCCGTGCTCATCCGGTGGCCTAACTTGGGTAGCTCTTTTGGGGAGAATGTAAACTACGCGTTCAATGGGTCAGCCAGGGGTTCCATATAGTATAGAACCTCTCCGTCAAGTGGTTGAGGAATGCTGTCAATTTTTCCATTAACATAACCTCGTTCAGTCTCCTCCTCACGGGCTGTTCCGTGTGGGGAGATATCTTCTTCCAAGAGGACGCCACTGAACATCTTGCTGCTGTTAAAATGAAGTAGATTAATTTCCATACTGGACGATCGATTTCCTCCCTCGGTCTGCCCAGTATGTAGGATCTATAGGGATTTTGAGGTCTGTGACCTCTTTTATTAAGTTTTGGATTGTGAGCCAATATTTTGAATTCCTGGACATAGCCACCAAATATGGGCCATGTCCCCTTTTTGTCCACAGCCTTTCCAGCACAGATCAGAAGCCAGAGGGTAGATTTGTTTTAATCTCACTTGTGTGAGGTACCAGTGGAACATTATCTTATATATGTTTTCCTTGGTTGTGGTACATACGGAAGTTCCTGAGGCCGAGTCCCATCATTCTTCCCATTCCTCTCTGTCTATGTCTATATTTAATTGCGCTGCCCATTTGAGCATATAATCATGTGTGGTGGGGTTCGCTGGTTTCTCCAATTCAGCGTAGATTTGAGATATGAGACCTTTTTGGTGTGTGTCTTCCCGACACAGTTTTTTAAACTTTGTAAGAGATGGGAATTCTAATGTGGGGGGCAGCCTTTGTAGAAAGTGCCAAATTTGTAGGATCTTGAATGTGTCTAATTCTGGAGCATCGAATTTGATGCGTAATTCTTGGAAGCTCAGGAACTTCCTATCGCCTAACAGGTCGCCCACCGCTCTGATCCCCTTATTTTTATATTGCTCAAATTGCTTTGTAAAACATACAGGAGACCTACAAGCTCATATTGAACCCCCAAAATAACCACAACATATATATATAAGCATATAAGTGTCACAGAGGAGTGCTACTGAGCATGGCAATATATATTTTTTAAAACCAGAGACAGAACATGAAACACAGACAGAGCTCAGTGCACATTCAGTGAAACTTATACACAGTACAGTGCCTAAATATATATGTATAGATATCTATTAAATAAAATGGTCTTTTAGTTTGACATTTTGGCCAAAGTGTTGTAAGCCCTTGAGCCACTACAAGATCATTTTATTTAATAGATATCTATACATATATATTTAGGCACTGTACCGTGTATAAGTTTCACTGGATGTGCACTAAGCTCTTTCTGCGTTTCATGTTCTGTCTCTGTTTTAAATATATATTGCCATGCTCAGTAGCACTCATCTGTGACACTTATATGCTTATATATATGTTGTGGTTATTTTGGGGGTTCAATATGAGCTTGTAGGTATCCTGTATGTTTTGCAATTCTTGTTCAGCTGGTCTTAGCTGATTGGAGGGTGGCTCCTCCTACCTACCAGGACATACTTGAAAACGAGAGGTAACTCTCAATGTATTACTTCCTGGTAAAATATTTTATAAATAAATAAATAAATAAAATAATTGATGCTCACCCCCTCCCACATTTAAATGGTTAAAAGCTCACTCCATAGCATCTCCCACTCTCAGGGGAACTTGCTTGCTTGCAGTTTGATTGTGACAAATCTAATACAGAGTGCTTTTCCTAGTAATGTACAGGTTAATAAAAGCTTCAATCAGATTTAGAACTATGCAACTAATTTTGACAGATTTATTATAAATCATTCTTTCTGGTAATGCACAGGTTATTAAGAATTTATATTACTGTTAGGTACCCTTCAGATGTGGTCTGCCGTGTAGTAGCTCAAGGGCTTATAACACTTTGGCCAAAATGTTAAACTAACCCAGAAAAATGAAACAGACCTGCCAACTTGGAAAGTGGGGAGGGGCAAGCTTCAACATCTGCACATACCTCTTACCCCTTCCTTGTCCCAGCTCCAACTGGCGTGGCTTGCAGCGCACGAAAAGTATATCTGCATAGCAGGAGGATCCAGGAGTCCTATTGGCTAATATGCGCTATGTGACTCTGTCCTAGAGGCTCATGGGATATGTAGTCCCTGCTTGGAGCCTCTTCCTATAGGCCGCCATTCGCGTGCTTGTCCTGCGAATGCGCAGCATCTTGCGCATGTGCAATTGCCTCTAAGATGGCGGAGCCCTGCAAAGGGAGCCACCAGCAACGTGATCGCCATCGCAACCTTCCTGGCATCTCCGGAACCCGCTCCATGCCTCAGCTCCCACCCACAGCCCTCCCCGCACCCTCCCCATCCTCTGTTGTCGGTCACAGCCGCAGCGGCAGGTAAGGGAAAGAAGGGGAACCCGGGGGAACCAACAGGGTCAATGTGAGCCCAGAAGGAGACCCATGCTATACACCTCTGCACACATCTCTTACACAAAGATATGCCCTGTGGCGGGGGGAGGATTAATCAAGCCTAAAATAAAGGTTATACTCGACTGATTAATCCTGACCCGCAGTGGGAGTGAAGGGGTTAAACCGATTTGCTATGCATTACTGTGGTTGCCCTGTCCCAGACGTTTTTTTATTCCCTATTTGCAAGCCATTCCCTGCTTGCTATGTTAAAAGTCAAAATGCATTGCTTGCTATACCCTCTAACGACACATGATGATGTAGGAGAGCCCAATGCTAGCCCTGATTGGAAAAGTGTGGCAAAAGTTGAAAGGGCTGTCTGTGAGATAGATATCCATTACTTGCGGTTAAGACCTCAAGTACTTTACTGATACAATATGCGTCTCTCGTTAACTCTGTGACTTGAAAGGCGGAAAGGCAATTGAAGTAGGAATGGTGTCAATTGCCGTGAGAACCGGGTGAACTTGCGGTCTAGAAGCCGGCATTGCAATTAGAAATGCTAACTCTAGAATGAAAGCACCCAGAAACCTGATTTTTGAGGTGCAAGTACAGTAAAACACCACATGCACATACATATAAAAATTACAGTTATAACACAAACTGAACATGTTTAAATAAAGTGTGTAAAAGCTGCAGATTTTAAATGTAAGACAGGATGTATTCTGTACGTCCGAGGAGGAATTCCTCGGACATCCAGCTGAGATATGGGTGAATGAGCTGGGGGTATTTTCATGGCTGAGCTCCAAAGGGGTCTTGCTGCATTAGCACCCCTCCGTCTAAAGGAGCGTCAGGGATGAAAAGACCCAGAGACTCATAATATATACACGGCCAGCATTCTGAGGTATAACAGATGCCAGGCTATTGACACCTCTGCGTCAAAAATCAGACTCAGCGGCACCAAGGTATGGGTGTATCCCAGGTATGCCAAGTGGCATGGGTGTCAACCTGACCCATGCGCTCTGCACACCGGAAAGCCTTTTTGCCCAGTCTTATGAACTGTGGGCAACCTGGCTATTGGTGGGTTAAATTGTTCCCACAGGGATTGGATCCACATGTTAAAGGTAGCTTTGGCCAGTCTATAACCGTGGCTCCCGAGGTATCCCCAGGGTGATTCCTGAATTTTGATCCATGATGTAAAGACGCAAGACTTTGTTTCGGCACAGCGGCAACCAGTCCCGGAGAGAAGGGGTTAATAACAACGTTGTGACGGTAACTTTATGACAGGCTATAATAATACACCAAAAATACCTGTGTTGAACTGAACACGACTGAGATATAAATAAATATAGTTTATTCCTTGAAAAAGTGAACACACGAGATATAGAAATAACAAACAAAATATAGACACTTACTTAAGATGGAATGATGAAACAGTCAAATTTGGATTGGCAGTTCATACAGCAATCTTCAAAATCTCCAAGACACGAAAGACAATTGAGTAAGGGTTGAGCCTGGTTTATATACCATCTCAGCTTTTACTCTTAACCCTAGGCGCCAAGCTGGCTAGAAACATATTTTTGAAGTAGATTCTTCTTCCCTTGCAAGTGTGAACTATAACACTTACAAACCACTCAGCCCCCTTTGTTCTTAGCCCTAGTGTAAACAATCAGGGCGGTTAACCTTTGATCAGAGGGCTTATGCTAAACCATCCGGCTGACCTTCCTGACCTATTAGCATAGCAGATGGAGTCTGCATCCTCATATCAGATCCAAAATACTATTCACAGCTTAATATCTTCATATATTAATAATATAAGCGGTTCTGTTGGGTCCAGTGGGCTGATTTTTGCCAGCTTTTGTTGCCGGAACTGTATCTCCATTGTGGCCAAATCTGAGCCCGTTACGACCCCCAGAACCGGAGATACACAAATGCAGGTTAAAACATTTTCAAAATACAGGATTCGTCCCTTTAAAAATGAATCTCTGCTTTTCACTCTTTCCCCATTGAAAACAACGGGCTCCGCCGCCATAGGCTTCAATGGAGCAACTCCGCTGTTGCAGTCAATGGGGTTCCCCGCCATAGACTTTCAATGGGGAAACCGCCGCCATTTAAGTCTATGGGAAAAATCACAAATCTTTACATTCGTCTACACTCCGTCCGGAGAGGGTTGGGAAGGGCCATGCATTAATGCCGAAACCTTGGCTACATGCCACCCAAATCCCAGCCCTCTGGTCGTTCCAGAACCGGAGATATGGACTTACATTTTTCATCATTTCACACTTAGCCGTTTTACCGCCACGCGGCTTTTCCCCATTGGAATCAATGGCCGGCGCCGCCATAGACAATGCATGGGCGCACGCCGCCATTGGATTCAATGGGGCCTCCGCTCCGCCATTAAAGTCAATGGCGCGACCCTCCTTCTCCGCTCGACCCTTTACGGGGGTCTCTCATTCCCGGACCCGGTGGGGGTCGTGTGTGGGGGTCCCTAGGGGCTAGGGGCAAAAATAATTTTATTCCCAGGTGCCCTAGAACCCAAGATTCCCACGCCAATTGTCGTTGAACTTGACCGAAGTGATTAAACTCTTTTCAAAGACATTGTATCCGCTTTTGCGGTCTACAATTTGGATGGCTGCCAACCTGTTCCTCGAGGCCGGCATCGAGGAATCCTCATTGAAGTCAATGGCCCCATTGACTTACAATGGGAAACCGCCGCTCCTCATCTCGGACGCCACCTGCTGGTCGTCACTTGAAAACAGGTCCCAAACCGCTACTTCTGCCATTGGAATACATTGAGCCCCAATGGCGACCTATGGGACTCTGCAAAATGGTGCCTGAAAAGCGGGACCATGGAACAAAGGGCTATTAACACTAAGTTAACTTTAACCCTTTCCCTCCCGCATTAATCCCATTGTATGTGTTGGTGCAAACACTGGAACAGAAACCATACATTTGAACAGGGAAATATACATTAGGATGCTGAAGCAAGGTAAAAACACATTACTGGACCACAGTCCAATTAACCCCTTGCCTCCCAAGTGACAGCAGTGGGTGGCCAAATGAGGTGTAACCCCTTTAATCCCGGGCCAAACCCCCTCTCCCTTGACAAACGTAACAAAGGATTTGCCCCAAACTTCGGAATTTGTTAGCCCTGGTAACTCTGAAACTAATTCTAACGAAGTTCCACAAAATACTTTGAGGTGGCTGAGGTATCAGATCGGCAACTTGCGATCTGGCCACAGAACTCTTAAACCAAGGCTGCATTTCTGGCGCTTGCAAGCAAAGAACAATTTATTTTGTTCCTTTATCCCAGCAAGTGTTTTTTTCAACTTTGGTTTTATTTGGTGACACATATCAAACATGGTAACACAATCCATGGGCTACATTGTATACACCTTATATGGAACTTGAACTGCCTCCAATATAATGGTCTTGACAAACTTGACTGACAGGGGGACTACACTACGTGGTACCTGGGGGAGGGAAAAGAGGGGGTGAATGGGCAGGCGGAAGGATGCTTCCATCTTTGTTCCAGTACAGCAGCAACCAGTCTAGGAGTGAAGGGGTTAATAACCACATAACCACAGGACTTTTAAAACCAAGGCTGCATTTCTGGCGCTTGCAAGCAAAGGACAATTTCTTTCGTTTCAAAGGACAATTTCTTTCATTCCCTTATCCCAGTAAGTTTTAAGTGTATTCTGCAGATGTCATGTGTTTGTCTATTAAGGAAATAAAGAGTGTGTTGCTCCACACTGATGTTGTTACTGTAGGGAATCCCTCTTGCAGCCTTCAGTCTAGGGGGGGGTTCCACACGTCCCCTATAAGAGTGAGCTCCCACAAGGGGGGGCTCACAGACAGGAAAAACAATTGGCAGACAGGCGCACTAAGGGTTATAGACACTTTAATGGTAATATAGGACAGTGGGCAAAAGTATCCACTGATACAATTTAAAACAGCAAAGTAAACAAATAACGTTAAAAATGACTGGTAAATACACCAGTATGGTCGATACCGAGCCCCGGGTAACCGCTGGATCTAGCTATGTACTACAGAAAGGGTCCGGACCAGTCTGAGTACTTACCCTGCTAGAAACGTGGAAACCCGCTCCCACCGGCTGCAAAAACTCCACAGGAACTGCCGCCACGTGACCTCTACGCGTTTCGCACGTAGTGCTTCGTCAGGAGGTCACGTGATAGCGCTGTCCCTGGAGTTTAAATGCAGAGCAGCAGCCAATGGATTTAGCGTGATTAAGGAAAATGGAAGCACATGTAATCCCAACCAAATAAAAATGGAGTTTCATACAGCATGTATAAATAATAAACTAATTAAAAACACATTCTGAATTGGAATAATGATGGATAGGTCCCATGTTTAACTCTGAGTTGACCTATTGCCCTCAGGTATAAATCACATCACTTCCAAACGTATACTATCATAACCATATTAGATCAAAACATATATATACACATATATTTATAGAAGTTTTAAAAGTTTTAAAAATTGTAAACAATTTTAAGAAAAAATATATTATTAGATTTTAAAAGATCATGTTGTCTAAAAATATGGTAAAACATGAATAAATCACATAAAGAAACCCCATGTATTCACTTGATGATTTATTCTTTTAAGAAGGGAACCAATTCTATATAATCATTTAAACCATGTGGAAATCTCGTTTGCATGGTATAGATCCAGAATTGCTTAAGCGTAAATCTCTATTGCCTAAGCGCTGATTGGCAGTGATAACTTCAATGCCTATAAAGGAGATGCCACTCGGATCACACTGATGATTATCATGAAAGTGCTTTAAAAGGTGGGTTAGGGGCATATGTTTATCAATTAATTTTTGCACATTTTTGATGTTCCTCATATGTTCCATTACCCGCACCTTCATACACCGTTTTGTTTTGCTGATGAACTGTAACCCACATTTGCACTGGAGTACATACACTACATAAGCAGTGGAACAATTTATAAAATGGTTGACTTTAAAACTCCGTTTTGTGGTAAAAGAGACAACATCTTTCTTGTTCATTAGGTTGGTTCATATCTTACATTTACTACATTTGTAGTTGCCCTTCAAATCTAGGTAGGATCTAGGATATCAAATTATTACAACAAACCAGGTGGAAAACTGGATATAGATTGGCCACGCTGGATGTCAATCATTGTACACATGTATACCACATGCAATAGAGATTTACGCTGAAGTAGAAGGGAGCAATTCTGGATCTATACCATGCAAACGAGATTCCCACATGGTTTAAATGATTATATAGAATTGGTTCCCTTCTTAAAAGAATAAATCATCAGGTGAATACATGGGGTTTCGTTATGTGATTTATTCATGTTTTACCATATTTTTAGACAACATGATCTTTTAAAATCTAAAAATAATATATTTTTTCTTAAAATTGTTTACAATTTTTAAAACTTTTAAAACTTCTATAAATATATGTGTATTGTTAAAAGCTGTGAATAACAAAACACAAGTCTGAGGATATATTTGGCAGAATGACAAATCAGTTTATTTCTTTTTGTGCGGTGCACACGCAGAGGAGGGTTTCAAAATAAAAACTCTCCCAAAGACATGGTGCCATACAGGCCTTATTTATACACAAAATACTAAACCCACGCCCCCTCTACAAGGTTGCGTGTCGTCACTACGTAAGAGTAAAAGGTAAACAAACTATGCACACGAACACATTGAGTTAAAGCATTATTATGGGATGCATATTAGAAATGAAATGACTCAGCTAATATTCCTTATACAAGCCGGTAACTTTTACTCTACATACAGAACACATTGCCCCCCCCCTCGGACAGTGCCTATCTGTCTCGTATTTTCATAACATTGGCACTGTGCTCTTCTTCTCAAGGTTTTTTAGTTAGCTGCTTGGTTTATTCTCACTTGAAAGTTGAAAGCAAAAACCTCATTCAAAAACTTCCATCTCATAACCCGTTCACTCAGACAAAACCTAAGATGGATGCTGACTTAAAATGGTTGCATAGATCCCAGTGCTGTTATGTCAGACCCCCCCCTTACGTCATATTCTCACTTTGTCACTCCCTCCTTTTTTATTCTTAAAACATAGCTTTTGAGAATTAAGTTCATGATGATAGTCCAGGGATAACTCAGAGGACAAGGGCGCGTGCCCTTCACTGTCATAGTCTCGTAAGGCGCTGCGGCCAATATGTCTTTTGGAGTTGAATAACTGTGATCGGCATCTTCTTTCTTCAAGGGACTGCTGTTTTCTGGCATCTGCAAAGAGTGGCATCCGATTGCTGCACATCGCTACACTGATCTGAAATAAAAACACAACATTGTCTTTAATCAAACACATACCCCTCCTTTTGAAGCTAAAACATAGTCTAAAGCAATTCTGTTTTGTAAGGCCATAAGCCTGATCTAAACCTGTTCTTGGTTTAATGATGAAAATTAAAAACTGCAAAATTAAGGCCACATCCTTCCTGTAAATTGTTATCTGACTAAACATACATTTTTACACAGGTTTCATTGGTTGGTGAAGACACTTGACTCATGAATTGATTCTTGTTCCTAGTGTGTGATACACCCTTTAAAGAGGTTCCCTTAAAAAATTGGAAAAAATACAGAAATTATACACATATTACTAAAAACCTTATTTTATGCAAGCAACCTTTCTTTGGATATGCAGTTGCTAGATAAAAGAAATGGCATCTATCTCTATCATCATATATTTTCAGAATCATCACAACATTCTATTACTGAGAATTGAGGGGGTTTGGTATCTGTGGAAGCGAATGCGTGATCCTCACCCCTGCACGCATTGCATACATCATTCACTCAGAATATCAGAACAGACAATGTCTGCGATGGTCAACATGGCTGATTTATGATCCTTTCCTTGTGGCTGACACACGCCCCTGGGTGACCCCCTCCTTTCGGTGGAGGTGCAACACACTTCTGGATCAAAGTTTTGCTGCACATGACACATACATAGAGTGAAGAGTACTGCCAAAACACATACAAGAGCTTTCACAAGCCACGCTTCCAGGAAACCAATCCTCCCATCAAGGCTCAATTCTACATACACCTTAAATTTCTAACTTAACACACTCTAAAGAATAAAAATATTGAGTCTCTGAAAAAATGAAATGTTCTGATAAAACTGGGCCTTAGCCTGGTGTCTTATTTTCCTCGTTGGTTAACGGTTAGAGTTTTGACTCGGCAAGACGTTAACTTGCTGCGGCTGTGCTTTAGGTAACTTTGGTCTTTGGTGGTGCTGGAACATTTGGTGGAACTGGAACGAGCTTTACTGTAATTTGGGTCCAGGAAAGAACTCTGCCACTTTGACTTTGCTGTATTGGTGGTTAGTTTAGGCCTTTTCACCTGGGATGAAGAGCATGCTTGCGCAGGAAATATGTGACTATTAACCCCATCTCGAGTAGGTGCACTTTCACCTTTGCCTAGAGAGACTCAAAAAATGTATTAGTTGCATACAACTTATTGTTTTATTACCAATAACATGGTCCTTAATTGTTCCTTTGGACTGCTGATAGTCACAAGTCATCCCATATGTGTCTCATAGGGAGATAATTTATACCTAGAAATAAATTCTTGTATCAATGGGTTTACTCCTGTCTTAGCATTCGCATATAGACAAAGGTATTCCCTATTAATGTTCCTAATTAAAACTAAGTAGCCAATGTGAACCTGACTTTGCTACAATCTAAGTTCCTGAAACTTTGGGGCCTCATCCCTTGCCAAACCACTTGTTTCCATAATTAATTCTATCCTGTCTGCAGGCCATATCCCTAAGACCTTGGAAACTGCCAGAGTTTGTCCCAATCTTCGAAAGTGGGGACAAAAAACACTGTCTCAAACTACAGGCCAATCTCTCCTCTCCCAATACTATCCACTGTCATGGAAAAATATTCACCCCCAATTAAGCTATTATTTCACCCATACAAATTTCCCTAGCCCATCCCTATCTGGTTTTTACTCAAACACTCCACTGTAACTATTCTGCTAAAAAATTTGAAATGCCTTGTATATAATGCATACCTTATTCACTTATGTAACTGCTTTTGCAACTATGTATCCCCTGTATTTAACCCTATGCACAAGACACACCCACAAATGAGAGGTGACTCCCAAATTCACCACTTCCTGGCAAACCCATAGATTACACAGCAACTTTTGACAATAACCACTGCTTACGGACACCTTTGGAAAAAATAAATGGTTAAAAGTTATAACATACATCACATATTCAGTTAATAGACAAATGATTTTGTATAAGACTTCACACTAATGTCTTGCTTTATATAATCTCTTTGCACAGTGCTGAGCACACGGTCAGCTTTATAATTCTAAAGACACTCTGCATATTCATCTGACTAAAGAAAAAAAATATTTTCTATAAGACTTGTTTCCGGGCAAAGAGCCATTTTGTTTCTGGGCGTCTCGCCAATTGACCCTGAAAAGATAAGATAACGGTACACCACGGCTTCTTCCTGAAAAATAATAATTATTGGATTGGAACTTTTGCTTAAAGTTTAAATACATGGAGCTTTATCCAGAGCCCTAAGAACTACATTTTTTATGGCCTCTCAAAAATTAACCAACAGGCTTTTATATAGCTGAGGTTTATATAACTTCTTAACACATAAATAACTCCACACGCTCATGCTATCTCCCTCCACTCAGTTCTTTTTAATGCTTTCTGTTTTGAACTTTCATAGTTTCACTGATTTAATTCACTACAAATGTATGCTATCCTGTTGCAATTCTGTCCTTTCTCAAGCTACACAAACCTATTTCTCTCCATTAATCAACACTCACAAGTCTAACCCTCACTAACTCTTCCTTCATCTCACCTCAGGACTTTTGCTGACTATTTTAAGCAAGAGGTTGAATCCATACACCAGAACATTCCCTCTTTTTCCTCCTATCCTACTCTGCTTCCTAATCTCTTCCTGCTTTCCTTGACTCTTTTTCCACTGTCTCAAAAGAGTGTCCCCATCACTGTTGATCTCCTAGTCTCCCTCTACTCTGCTACATTTCCATTCTCCTTCAAACATGTAATAGTTATACCATGACTCAAAAATAGCAAGCTTGACCCTACCCCTCTTTCTAACTACTGAACTTGTCTTGCATTCTCCTGCTTGCTCCATTTTCTCAACACCCATTCTCTCCTTAACCCTCTACAATCTGACTTCTGCACTGCTCCTTCCACGGAGACAATTCTCATTAAAATAACTGATGACCTATTTGCTGCCCAAGACAGAGGTCATTACACTCTGCTCCTATTACTCCACCTCTCTGAAGCATTTGCCTCTGTGGACCACACTCTTCTCTTTTCTCTGTAGACACTCTCTCTAGGTGACCTACTAACATCTCTTAGGTTTAAATATCACCTCTATGCTGACAACACCCTCAGCTACGTTTCAACCCCTGACCTTACACCTGCCATACAAACCTAAGTTTCTGAATGTCTCTCTGTTATCTCATCCTGGAAGGCCCTCTTTCGCCTTAAACTTAACATGGAAAAAACAGAGTTCCTCATACTTCCTCCCAAACCTGACCCTATTATCTCCTTCCACATTACTCTTGAATCTTCCATCCAGTAGCTCAAGCACGCTGCTTAGGGGTCACGCCCTCAACTCCTCTCTCATATTCTCCTCTTTCATTCAAAACATTTCTATAACTGTTGCTTTTTCCTCCACAATATCACAAAGATACACCTGTTCCTCTGTTGCTCAACTATTAAAAAAACTCTGATTCAGATCCTCATTCTCTCCCATCTTGATAACTGTAATCCCCTGCTATCCCAGCTTCCTGACTTTCACCTGTCTTCCCTACTATCTCTCCCAAACGCTGCTGCCAGAATCACTCTACTCTTAAAACTCTGATTCTGCGTTTCCCCTCCTGAAATTCCTCTCCTGGCTTCTAATCAAATCCTACTGTTTCTGTATGCTCTCCCTACTTACCAATTAGATTGTAAGCTCCTCAGAGCAGTGACTTCTCTTTGCTCAACTTTTACTTTTATGTCTGGATCACTTATTCCATGACCTCTTACCGTTACCCTTTGCTACCTATATGATTACGACATGCACCACTCCTGTGAAGCGCTGAGCCTATTAATGGCGTTATATACATAAAAACATACAATACAATATATACTTCAAACAATGCTTATGAGCTTTTACCCACATTTTTAAACACAAAATATTCAATGTGTTTTTACTGGTTACACACAATACAGAACACAAAATACAAAAAACTTCTCTCATACACAGCCAAACAACATCACAAAAATAATGAACAAATAAAAGAAAAACATTTCTCCCCTATTACCCCACAATTTCACCCTGCAACTATATTAATAAAAGTTCCCTTCTCTTTCTTTATTCTCATAAATAACCTGATTTTAAAACTACTCTGATGCTCCGGAGCTTTTTGAGTTAACTGCCTTATCTTGGCCCATTCTTCGCGCTGGAGAAAAAGGTGGGGACATGCTCTGTGCTGCTTCTCTTTCTTGCAGACATTTGATTTCATTGTGAGCAAAAAATATTCATGTTTTCGTACGTACTTGCAAGTTTTTGGATGGTGATTTGTGCACACAGGTGATACTTAGCATGGTTTATCTTTCACACAGGTAATCATTCAGGAAAAATTCATTAGGGTATCAAATCCATCTAGCCACTCTCCATTAAGGGCGCAACAGTTTTACTTGCCGGCACTGAAACTTGAGTTTATATCAGGAAATGATTTATAACCACTTATTGCATGTGGGGAAATGGAAGGAAAAGCTTATACGTTCATAACTGATTTCTGCAGCATCAGGTCAGCCGGGCCTGCCATGCATAACCTTAGCCACAAAAACCTCATAAAATCCAAAGATTTATACTGCCACAGACACACAGGGATTACTGAAAGTTAGAAGGTTCCACTATGAGCCCTTGCGTTCGCATTCTTACGGATAAGAAAACCGGTGCGGCTACCCATAGCTTCACGCTTCTTTCCATAGTAATTTATTGCAAACAAACTTTTTTCATTGGGGTGGCATGTTTATTCTCATTGGCCTTGCATGTGTTTTCGTTGGCCAACAAAACATATTTATATTGTCTCTTCTTGTTCTCTCTATCCATTCCTTATTATTTATCTGCAGACACACAACCTCTAACGGAATTTTTTTTTAGAACTTTGGTTTCCCATTATTCTCCTGTTACAGTAATCACATTTAATTGACCTGTACAATACACCTGATACAATAATCAGCGCAAGCTGATTACGTACAACTCTTTTGGCATGTTATTGTTCTGATTTTTTCACCATAACTATACCCAAGAAAACACTTGAATTACTTCAGCGGGTCCAACCCAGTCCTGATAAACCTTATACTTTTATAACATGGATACAGATAAGACCTTCTAAACAGATATCCATAAATAAACTCACTTGATATGTTAATGACAAAACAGAGCAAATGTACAATCAGGGACCCTTCCTGCTCAGACAACAAAAATATTTATCACAACCCAGGACAGTCTGAAAAACAATCCCTTAAGCATACAAACACTCACCTTTATCACCAAAACACCAAAACTTTTACCGGAACTCTCACCTTAATCCCAATAAAACTTAACATCTATAACACTTTAAAATGGATACAGGAGCAGACAAATAAACTTATTTGACACTGCTAGGTTAACCCGTCAGCACAGATTGAGACACTCTTCAAAACACATCTCTCTACACATCACTCAAAACAACTTTTTAAACTCAGGCTTTCCTCAAATGGTGCCTTTTACCTTGATTCTTACGTGCGCTCAGATTTGAGTGACCGAGGAGTGTTTTTTTTTCAGGTGCTCAGCTTCCGGTATTTCTGGGTTTCTATTCTGGGCGCCATCTGTTAAAAGCTGTGAATAACAAAACACAAGTCTGAGGATATATTTGGGAGAATGACAAATAAGTTTATTTCTTTTTGTGCGGTGCACACGCAGAGGAGAGTTTCAAAATAAAAACTCTCCCAAAGACATGTGCCATACAGGCCTTTTTTATACACAAAATACTAAACCCACGCCCCCTCTACAAGGTTGCGTGTTGTCACTACGTAAGCGTAAAAGGTAAACAAACACTATGCACACGAACACATTGAGTTAAAGCATTATTATGGGATGCATATTAGAAATGAAATGACTCAGCTAATATTCCTTATACAAGCCGGTAACTTTTACTCTACATACAGAACACATTGCCCCCCCCTCGGACAGTGCCTATCTGTCTCGTATTTTCATAACATTGGCACTGTGCTCTTCTTCTCAAGGTTTTTTAGTTAGCTGCTTGGTTTATTCTCACTTGAAAGTTGAAAGCAAAAACCTCATTCAAAAACGTCCATCTCATAACCCGTTCACTCAGACAAAACCTAAGATGGATGCTGACTTAAAATGGTTGCATAGATCCCAGTGCTGTTATGTCAGACCCCCCCCTTACGTCATATTCTCACTTTGTCAGTATATATATGTTTTGATCTAATATGGTTACGTTTGGAAGTGATGCGATTTATATCTGAGGGCAAAAGGTCAACTCAGAGTTAAACATGGGACCTATCCATCATTATTCCAATTCAGAATGTGTTTTTAATTAGTTTATCACGCTAAATCCATTGGCTGCTGCTCTGCATTTAAACTCCAGGGACAGCGCTATCACGTGACCTCCTGACGAAGCACTACGTGCGAAACGCGTAGAGGTCACGTGGCGGCAGTTCCTGTGGAGTTTTTGCAGCCGGTGGGAGCGGGTTTCCACGTTCCTAGCAGGGTAAGTACTCAGACTGGTCCGGACCCTTTCTGTAGTACATAGCTAGATCCAGCGGTTACCCGGTGCTCCTTATCGACCAAACTGGTGTATTTACCAGTCATTTTTAACGTTATTTGTTTACTTTGCTGTTTTAAATTGTATCAGTGGATACTTTTGCCCACGGTCCTATATTACCATTAAAGTGTCTATACCCCTTAGTGCGCCTGTCTGCCAATTGTTTTTCCTATTAAGGAAATAAATCACAATTTATTTTGCAACTTGTTCTGTTCAATCGAGTACCCAGAAATAGAAATGTGTTGATAAAGTTGGTGTCCATTGTGACACGCCCTTTCCTCTGTTGCCCAACTGCTAAAACTCTGACACAGACTCTCATTCCCTCCCGTCTCGATTACTGTAACCTCCTGCTGTCCGGCTTTCCTGCGTCTCACCTGTCTCCCCTATAATCTATCCTAACTGCTGCTGCCAGAATCACTCGACTCATTCCTAAATCTGTCTCAGCGTCTCCCCTGCTGAAATCCCTCTAGCTTAATATCAAATCCTGTATCACACACAATTCTCCTACTCACTGTTAAAGCTTTATACTCTTCTGCTTCTCCTTACATCTCAGCCCTAATTTGTTGCTATACACCATCCCAACTCTTGCATTCTGCTCAAGGATGTCTTCTCTCTACCCCTTTCGTATCTAAAGTCCTCTCCTGCCTTAAACCTCTCACCGCCTACCCCACACCTCTGGAAGGCCCTTTCCCACAGTATCCGACTAGCACCCTCTCTATCCACCTTTAAGACCCACCTGCTTAAGGAAGCATACGAGTAGCTCCATGGCTGATAATTTACAACTCATACATAAACCTTGGCCCCTTGCAGACACACTTACCAGAATGCCCTCCTACTGTCTCTGTACATTCTTCCTACCAATTAGATTGTAAGCTCTTTGGAGCAGGGACTCCTTTTCCTAAATGTTACTTTTGTGTCTAAAGCACTTCTTCCCATTATGTGTTATTTGTATTATTATTTATATGATTGTCACGTGTATTAGTGCTGTGAAGCGCTATGTACATTAATAGCACTATGTAAATAAAGACAGATACCTACCCTGTGTAAGCACTTGGGTGACAAGGTTTTCTTACTGAGAAACATTTTATACGCTCTGCACATGGGGAAGGTTTCTCCCCTGTGTAAATTCTCTGGTGTCTGAGGAGTGTCCTTCTATTACGGAATTGATTATGATGTAATCCCTTTGTACGAATTGTTTGGTGTGTGTTGAGGTGCCTCTCAGTTCTGAAATGTTTCCCAAATTCTGTACAATTAAAACGTTACTCCCTTGTGTAAATCTGCTGGTGTAATAAGGGGTCCCACTTTGTATAAAATAGTTTACCACAATCTGAACAAGCAAATAATTTCCCCTGTGTGAATCATGTGGTGTGTGAGGTCATTCATCCAAGAAACGTTTTTCCTATACTCTGTCCATGTGAAAGGCCTCTCCCTGCATGAATTTGTTGGTATCTGAAGAGATGACCCTTAACACTGAATTGTTTCCCACACAGAACAAGCAAATGATTTCTCCCGTGTAAATACTTGGGTGTGACAGGAGGTCACACTTTGTACTGAATTGTTTCCAACACCCTGAACTAGGGTTAGACAATAACAAAAATACTTCCCACCATAAGAGTATTAAGTAATTTATTGTGATAATATTAAGCAATATATTAACACCCAATAGAAAGCAAAAAAGCAAAAGTCCTCAAAATGTTCAAGGTCATTTATTGTGAAACATATTTCTTTTACAAATCCATTTCATTCTTAATACAATGTAAAAAAGCAAATACATTTTAATTTTAAGAATAACAAAGGTTTCAATGAAAATGTTACACTTACTACACCCACACTAAAGCCCCTTTCTTCACCATTTTATTTTTATTTATTTATAAAGTGTTTTACCAGGAAAAAATACATTGAGAGTTACCTCTCGTTTTCATGTATTTCCTGGGCACAGAGTTAAGATGACAAATAATACATGGTTACAAATACAGTTACATAAGTGAACAGGGTATACATTATATACAAGACATTGCATGCACAGTTAAAGATAATATATATTATAAGTGTATGTAACAGTTACAGACCAGATTAAAATGTGAGAGCCTTAGTTTTGAAAAAACTTAAACTGGTGGTGGATGAGAGAGTCTCCGGTAGGTTGTTCCAGTTTTGGGGTGCATGGTACACTGGCGACACACTTTATTCGAGCTCGGCTAGTCCCACGAATTCGGGTATACCCGGGTGTATTGAGGTTTGTGACTGTTTTCTGCCCGAGTGCATTGAGGTATTTTCCAGGCAGGGATTGAAGCATTTTATTCCCGCTGGCTGCAATACTGCACAGTATATATATATATATACTGCATTACAATTCATGAATTTATGCCATCTGGTAGACACGCGAAGCATTGCAGCCTATTAAATCCTAATCATTATCATTTAACAGATCAGCCGCCCGTCAGCCAGGCATGAACCCAGGCTGGGAAGGCAAACGCAACGGGGCTTGTCAGAGGTGAGGAGTGGCGCATTCCAGGTATCTGCCAGGTACATACTGGGTATTTGCTCGAATAAAGTGTGTCGGTGCAGTAAGAGAATGTATAATTACCCCTCGACCGCCCTTCTCCTGTACATATTAACAGGGCATGGGGAGGCGTGGGTTAATGGGCATGGGGAAGGAGGGGGTCAAGAGGCACGGGTGGATGAGAGCCGAGAGAAATACAGGGGAGAGAAAGGGGTTGAGTCATGGTGGAAGGGAAGGGGTAAGAGGCATGGCAGAGGGGAAGTGGTTAATATGCAGGGGTGAGATTACGAGCAGGATTCCTTATAGCTGCAGCATGTGAAAGTCGAGGAGCTCCCTGACTCGATCCCACTCCACTGTCTCTAACAGACCCACACTCAGTCCTTTCTCTTACAGTCCCCACACCCACACCTCTCTGCCAGACCCACCCCCACTCTGCAGCTGCCGATAGGAATGCCATGGTAAGAAGTAAGGCAAGTATTGCGTTACCCTCCATTTTTATTACTGCAGTATTACTAAGCTACTGGTATATTGCCCAACCCTACCCTACTTTGAACAATCACATATTTTATCTCATGTATGAATCCTCATGTGCTTAATGAGGCTGATCCTCTGTGAAAAGCTTTCCCACACTATGTACATGGAAATGGTTTCTCCCGTGTATGAATCCTGTGGTGGGTGAGGAGGTGGCTCATTTGAGTAAAGCTTTTCCCACACTCTGCACATGTGAATGGTTTCTCCCCTGTATGAGTTCTCTGGTGTATGACGAGACTGATCTTCATACGGAATTGTTTCCCACACTCTGTACATGTGAATGGTTTCTCCCCTGTATGAATTCGCTCATGGTTGCGGAGATCCGCCTTTGTAGAAAAGCTTTTACTACACTCTGTACATGTGAATGGTTTCTCCCCAGTATGAGTAATCTGGTGTCTGAGGAGGTGGCTCTTAGTACTGAATTGATTCCCACACTCTGCACATGTGAATGGTTTCTCCCCTGTATGAATCCGCTCATGGATGAGGAGGTCTGTCTTCCGAGAAAAGCTTTTACTACACTCTGTACATGTGAATAATTTCTCTCCAGTATGAGTCACCTGGTGTCTGAGGAGGCTGCTCTTAATATTGAATTGTTTCCCACACTCTGTACATGTGAATGGTTTCTCCCCTGTATGAGTAATCTGGTGTCTGAGGAGGTGGCTCTTTTTACTAAATTGTTTCCCACACTCTGTACATGTGAATGGTTTCTCCCCTGTATGAATCCGCTCATGTCTGAGGAGTTCTGCCTTCCGAGAAAAGCTTTTACTACACTCTGTACATGTGAATGGTTTCTCCCCTGTATGAATCTGTTCATGTTGGAGGAGGTGCGCCTTTGTAGAAAAGCTTTTACTACACTCTGTACATGTGAATGGTTTCTCCCCAGTATGAGTAATCTGGTGTCTGAGGAGGTGGTTCTTAGTACTGAATTGTTTCCCACACTCTGTACATGTGAATGGTTTCTCCCCTGTATGAATCCGCTCATGTTTGAGGAGGTCTGCCTTCCGAGAAAAGCTTTTACTACACTCTGTACATGTGAATGGTTTCTCCCCTGTATGAATCATCTGGTGTATGAGGAGGTTGCTCTTAGTACTGAATTGTTTCCCACACTCTGAACATGTGAATGGTTTCTCCCCTGTATGAACCCTCTGGTGTATGAGGAGTTGGCTCTTTTTACTAAATTGTATCCCACACTCTGTACATCTGAATCGTTTTTCTCCTGTATGAGTCACCTGGTGTTTGCAGAGGCTTTTCTTATGTCTGAATTGTTTCCCACACTCTGTACATGTGAATGGTTTTTCTCCTGTATGAGTCATCTGGTGTTTGCAGAGGCTTTCCTTATGTCTGAATTGTTTCCCACACTCTGTACATGGGAATGGTTTCTCCCCTGTATGAATCCACTCATGGATGAGGAGGAGTTTTTTCACAGAAAAGCTTTTACTACACTCTGTACATGTGAATGGTTTTTCTCCTGTATGAATCCGCTCATGGTTGAGGAGCTCTGTCTTCCGAGAAAAGCTTCTACTACACTCTGTACATGGGAATGGTTTCTCCCCTGTATGAAGCCGCTCATGTTTGAGGAGGGTCCTCTTGGTACTTAACTGTTTCCCACGCACTGTACAAGTAAAAGGAGTCACTGATGTCTGAATCATCTGGTGTGGAAAAAGTTTCCCCTGCAGTGAGAAACCGCTCCCACCATCTATACATGTAAAGGTTTGCTCCATAGTGGGGACACAAAGGTGTGTGAGCAGGTCCCTGTCCAGTGAGAAGATTTTGCCACACTGACAACAGAGAAAAGGCTGAGCACCGCGGCGTCTTCTTGCATCTCTCGCATACCTTTTGCTGGACCCATATTTAGAGTCCGTCTCTGCTGTATGCTGTACAAGGTCTGTAAAGTCACCATCATGTGGCACTGGTTCCTTGCACGTGTCTAAAATGTGGCAGGAATCATTGTTTTTTGGCACTTCTGGGCTGCGAGGAGTCAGCCAGCTTCTGGATGTATCAGAGCTCAAGTTCTGTTCCTCATTCAGGCCGTTCTCTAACAGAAGTAAACAAAAAAGACTGAACAAATGTTTTCAATCTGTAACTCAAATTACTGAAAGCAAATTACAAATCCAAAACACTGAAGAATCTATTTCACCAATACTTAATTAACAAAATATTCTCTTCACCCAGGGTTTTAAAATTGTGAAACATACTGGACACCTAATAATGGTTATTTTGGGGGTTCAATAGGAGCTTGTTAGGTGTCCAGTATGTTTTGCAATTCTTATCCAGCTAGTCTTAGCTGATTGGAGGGTGGCAACCTCCTACCTTATTGAAGCTTACCCCCTCCCACATTTAAATGGTTGAGGGCTCACTCCACAGCATATTCCACTCAGGGGAACTGGCTTGCTTGCAGTTTGGCTGTGACAACTCTAATACAGAGTGCTTTTCCTGGTAATGTACAGGTTAATAAAAGCTTCAGTCAGACCTAGAACTTTGCAACTAATATTGACAGATTTATTATAAATCATTCTTCTTGTTATTACACAGGTTATTAAGAATTTATATTAGCGCTAGGGACCCCTGAAATGTGGTCTGTCGTGCAGTTGGCTCAGGGGCTTACAACAATTTTGGCCAAAAATGTCAAACTAAAAGACCATTTTACTTAATAGATATTTGTACATATATATTTAGGCACTGTACCGTGTATGAGTTTCACTGGACGTGCACTGATCTCTGTCTGTGTTTTATGTTCTGTCTCTGGTTTTCATTTTAAAATTGTGACCCATGGACATCCAGTGGCCCCTAATGACTTTGGTGGTGGTCCTGAAGACCTGATTTTATTTGTAGCAACTCTCAGTGAAATCATTGATACATACATAACTTGTATTTATTACTGTATTCATTATTTAAGGATACATGTACATCCTCCAAATAATTAGCATTAAAATGTCCATGAGAAGTAAAGTTAAGGAACTCCTGGTCTATCATATTAGTGCGTTAATAATATCAACTAAACCAGACAGCAACCTATAGTGTAAAGATACTGTAGATGCCCATGTATGTATGTCTTTATTTATATAAGGCCCGCAGTGTATTCGGCGCTTTACAGCAGAAACAATACAGTACAGGGAATTATAATACAATAAGTGCAACAAACAAAATCAGACAATAGGAACGGAAATCCCTGCCCTGGAGAGCTTACAATCTAAGTGATGCAGTGACTACACTGCCCATGTAATCTTCTGCCGTGAGACCCACATAAACTAAACTGCTCCATTTTGTGTCAGTCACAAATACTATTCATATAATTTCCCAAGCACGGGGCCTTGGTGTAATGTTTGACTCCACTCTTTCCTTCTCCTCTCACATTCAAAATAAAGAAAAAAGGCGCACTGCAGAAACGAAGAACTGGAGGCAAAAGTAGAAAAAATAAAAGAGTTATTGAAACACACAGCCCAAGTTACAAGAGAAACCTCCAACGCGTTTCTCGCATGGGCGCTTTATCACAGAGCGGTTTCCTGAGTCCTGAGAGTGTCACATTATGGGCACTCCCTGCCGGAAACACTGCCTACCTGTATCCCAGGTAAAAAAGTCCCGTGTGCACAAAACAGTCTGGGGAAAATGTAACCATGGAAAAAGGCAGTATAACTGTGGGGGAGAAATCCAGCAAATGGACACAATAAAGAATACAATAACAATAAACTTAAATAGACTCATAAGGACAATACAAATTAAATGAAAAAGCATCAAATTTAAAAGTGGATAGGATGTGGAGGTAATAAAATTATCTTAGATTAAATTAACTGTAACACCAAATAATATAATCACGTGATAATATACATATAATAAATGTAAACTCAACTACCAAGGCAAAGAACAATTTGAATCTTGATAAGGGGAATATAGATAATGAATAAGATGTAAATAAATAAACCACACTGAGAAAATTGCATACAGCATACACAGGGAAAAGTGTGACAAGTATTGACGCAATAGCACCTCCAGAGGTCAGGGTGAAAAATACACTTAAAAATGCAAAAATGAAGAAAAAATGTGTTTAATGTGTAATGTGTCTATCCAGTCGCTGAAGACGCCCCCATCATGACCTTCACTGTCTGAAGAATTGCCTGGACTCTTGGGACGCTGTCCCCATCTATCAGTTAAGCTATGTCTAAAGACTGTGGCTATTATTGTGTATCTAATGACCCTAAAGTGAAAAGGTGGAATCCATACGTCAGAACATCCGCTGTTTCTTCCTCCCATCCTACACCTCTTCCTAACTCTCCTCCTGCCTTCTTGACTCTTTTTCCACTGTCTGAGGAGGATGTGTCGCTGTTGATCACCTCTTCTCCCTCTACCACTTGCCCTCTTGACCTCATTCCCTCCCATCTCCTAAAACCTCTTGCTCCTACTATAATCCCTACGCTCACACACATTTTCACATTTTTAACTCCTCCCTCTGCTCTGGAACCTTTCCATCCTCCTTAAAACATGCAACAGTCATAACATTACTCAAAAACAGCAAGCTTGACCCTACCTGTCTTTCTAACTATCGACCTGTCTCCCTCCTGCCTTTTGCCTCTAAACTCCTTGAACGTCTTGTATTCTCTCGCTTGCTCCATTTTCTCAACACCTATTCTCTCCTAGACCCTCTATAATCTGGCTTCTGCACTGCTCACTCCACGGAAACAGCCCTCACTAAAATAACAGATGACCTCCATGCTGCCAAAGACAGAGGTCATTACACTCTGCTCATATTACTCGACCTCTCTGCAGCATTTGAAACCGTGGACCATCCTCTTCTCCTTCACATTCTCCATACTCTTGGCATTCGGAACAAAGCTCTATCCTGGATCTCTTCCTACCTCTCCCATCGTACTTTCAGTGTCTCTTCTGCTAACACCCCCTCCTCCTCTATTGATCTCTCTGTGGGGGTGTGATGGAAGCTTTGCGACAGGCTATTAATACACAAAAAAAATATATATAATATATATATATATATAACTGGGTTGAACTGGGACGAGACTTAGATATGATAAAATATAATTTATTCCTTGATAAAGGTGAACACACAAAATATACAAATAACAGGCAAAATATGGACACTTACTTAAATATGGAAATGATGAAACAGTCACATCTGGACTGGCAGTTCATATAGCAATCTTCATCATCCCAAGACACGAAAAGCTATAAAAAGGCCTTGCATGCAGACATTGCATAGCATTTCTCTCAGCAATCAAGATGGTATAGAAGAACACAGGATAAAGGGTGGACAACCGTTTATAAACCTTTTGTAACCCTATCCTTAACATTAAGTACAGGTGATTGGTTTTCAATTACCTGTAGCCACTCACTAACATGGGAACACATTTTGATACATGCCCCCCAGCTAGTTGGCACATGCTCAGTTGGACTCTGGGGTCTCATTTCTGCAGCCCCACATTTGCATCAGGAATGCCAGCCAGTCTACTAAACGAAATTTCTGGCAGGATACCCTTTGTTGTAAGGTGTGAAATGGGACACTTATAGCCTGCTCTGGTTTGAGTCATCTCCGCCCTCCTGTAAACAGTGTAGGTGATAAACTCCTTTGAACAGCACTTAAATTCTAGACATTGGGACGCTTTCCCTGACCATCTGCTGCCTTATGGCCAAGGGAATTTCCTCTGGTTCTTGTCCATACCTTGGGACACAGTATTAAAGATAAAACACAAACATATTAAAATATCCGGTTCCGTTGGGTCCAGCGGGTCCAAACTTCCCAGTTCTCAATGCCGGAACTGGGACACCCTATGGTCCAATTTGCGACTTGCTACGACTTTCGGAACCGGAGTTACACAAATACACCTTAAACCGTTTTCGTATTTTAATACAATAAACTCCACTGTAAATTAAATCACGTTTTTTCACTAAATCCCCATTGAAAACAACGGGCTTCGCCGCCATAGACTTTCAATGGTAAACCGCCGCCGTTGGCGGCTATGGGAATCCGACGCCATAGACTTTCAACGAGGCAACGCCGCCGTTGAAGTCAATGGGGGTTTTCCGCTATAGCCGGTCAATGGAGATTGGCCGCCATTGGAGTCTATGGGAAAAGTCCCGAACTTTCAAGGGGGTCCATACTCCGTCGGGTTGGTCCAAGAGGGTCAAGGATGGTTCTGCAGCGATGCCGGAGCAGTGACTACAGGTACCCCAAACCCTGGCCCTCTGGACCCTCCGGAACCGGAGATATGGATTCCTAAATTTCAGCTTTTCACACTTAGACGTTTTCTTGAGCTGTTTCTGCCGCCGCCATTGGAGCCTATGGCGCGACCCACTCTTCTCGGTTCGACCCTTATCGGGGGTCCAGGATTCGGGGACCCGGTTGTGGTCGAGTGGGGGGAGGCCTAGGAACTAGGGGCAAAAAGAATTTTATTTCTAGGTGCTCTAGAACTGTTTATTCCCACGCCACATGTCATTGAACTTGACTGCTAAGTGATCAAAGCTCTCTTATTGAAAAAGTATCCGCTTTGCGGTTTTGCGGTTTGGACGACAGCCAACTCGTTCCTGGAAAGCTCCTTCGAGGAATCTCCATTGAAGTCAATGGGCCCATTGACTTACAATGGGAAACCGCCGCTCCTCCTCTCGGACGCCCTCTGCTGGTCTTCACAGGAAACAGGACCAAAACAGCAAGATTCGCCATTGAAATGCATGGAGCTCCAATGGCGGGCTATGGGACCCTGTAAAATGGTGCCTTTAAAAGGCAGGAAAATTACACAAAGGGCTATAATCATTAAAGAACTATTAACCCTTGTACTCCCGGATGGATCCTAGTGTGTGTGTGATGCAGACACTGATATAACAATAAAACATGGGAACAGGGGGATATACATTTTCATGTTATAACAAGGGTTAAATCACCTTTCTGGACCTCAGCCCAGTTAACCCCTTGTCTCCCTGGCGAGGTCTGGGGATGGCCAAATGGGGTGCAACCCCTTTAATACCGGGCCACCCCCTTTCAATCATCACAGGGGGTACCCCAGGGCTCTGTCCTGGGACCTCTTCTCTTTTCTCTGTATACACTCTCTCTAGGTGACCTAATAACATCTTTGGGTTTAATTATCACCTCTATGCTGACGACACACAAATATATTTCTCAACACCCGACCTTACACCTGCTGTACAAACCAAAGTTTCTGAATGTCTCTCTGCTATATCATCCTGGATGGCCCTCCGCCGCCTTAAACTCAACATGGCTAAAACAGAGCTCCTCATACTTCCTCCCAAACCTGGCCCTACTACCTCCTTCCACATTACTGTTGGAACTAAGATCATTCACCCAGTAGCCCAAGCACGCTTCCTTGGGGTCACACTCGACTCCTCTCTCACATTCGCCCCTCACATTCAAAACATTTCTAAAACCTGGCGCTTTTTCCTCCGCAATATAACTAAGATACACCCTTTCCTCTGTTGCTCGACTGCTAAAACTCTGACTCAGGCCCTCATTCTCTCCCGTCTTGATTACAGTAACCTCCTGCTGTCCGGCCTTCCTGCCTCTCACCTGTCTCCCCTACAATCTATCCTAAACGCTGCTGCCAGAATCACTCTACTCTTTCCGAGATCTGTCTCAGCATCTCCCTTCATGAAATCCCTCTCCTCGCTTCCGATCAAATCCCGCATCTCACACTCCATTCTTCTGCTCACTTTTAAAGCTTTACACTCTTCTGCCCCTCCTTACATCTCAGCCCTAATTTCTCGTTATGCACCATCCAGACTCTTGCGTACTTCAAGGATGTCTTCTTTCTACCCCCTTTGTATCTAAAGCCCTTGTTAATGTATATTTTGGTAGGAGTCCTATATTTATATGTTTAAGAATATATGGTCCATTTTTGTCAGCTCAGGTACAATGTGTATAGATGTAGGGAAAAAGTATGGTAACTCTGTTTTAACACATAGACCAGAAGTCACTTCTAATACAGTTGCTCCCTGCTGAGATCAAGTCCCATATATCCTGTTTGACCGTAATCCTAAAATATTCAAACTGTCCTGTTAGCAACGTATGATAGCCACTGCAACTGGGGGTTAGCTGACAGCAAATAGCTTTGTTAAGGATAACTGTAGCAACCACAGCTGGGCTGGGGGGTAACTGAAAGGAATATGGCATTGTTAAGGACAACTGGCTTCTGTTAAGTGTACATGGCACCTCGGCAACCTGAATGAATTGTAACTATGTGACAACAACCCGAAAGGGCTATAAGAACTGATGCATATGCCCATTAAAGCAGACCAGTGAGTGAGAACGATACCTTGTGTCCGAATTATTCACTTGTCTCCAGGCGCCTGTCCAGCTATCCTGTCCAGCACATTGAACCTGAAAGGGACCTCCCGGGAGGCAGTCCAGTCCACAGGGTAGACCTGCTTCCGTACGTCGGAAAGCAGACCATATTTTCAGCCCTCTCCCGCCTTAAACCTTTTTCACTGACTGCCCCACACCTCTGGAATGCCCTTTCACTCAGTACCCGACTAGCACCCTCTCTATCCACCTTTAAGACCCACCTTAAGACACACTTGCTTAAAGAAGCATATGAATAGCACTGTGGCTATTCTGAACACATGATACATAAAGCTTGGCCCCCTGAAGACGCACTTACCAGAACTCCCTCCTACTGTCTTTGTACGTTCTCCCTACCTACCAATTAGACTGTAAGCTCCTCGGGGCAGGGACTCCTCTTCCTTAATGTTACTTTTATGTCTAAAGCACTTATTCCCATGATCTGTTATTTATATTATCTGTTATTTATTTGATTACCACATGTATTATTGCTGTGAAGCGCTATGTACATTAATGGCGCTATATAAATAAAGACATACAATACAATACCCTAAATGAGAGGGTATTGTTTAAGCCGGGGAACCAGATTAGTTAGGGAAGGGTCCCTTGAATTTGTTTTCCCAAATGCGTTTTATCGCATCTATTGATGGTCAGATACCCATAACTCTGCATTTCCAACCTTTATACGTGTTTGAGAGCCATATTGCACTTCTAACTCTGCTGCATGTGGCTTGTCCCAAACACCCAGCAGGCCTGGGGACTTCCTATGAGAGGCAATTAGCCATGAATATTCGCTAAATGTGACCTTGCGCCTTCTAACAAGATGACATCCCTTTGTGCAGACAAAGGGGAAAAGGTACTCACCAGAGACAGCAAATGGGACAGTTTCACTCTTTATTGGTGTCAGATGTTCCTCAGTGTCGGGCTCTTCTTTCTCTGACTTAATCTCTAACCTCTCCGGTACAACCACTGGGAAACCTGGCAATAAGAAAAGGGAAATCCATCATATAAAGCCGTGAGTGGGGGCGCGTCTTGTGACATCAGTATACAGAAATACTTTATACTGATTCCTATGGGGGAGGGGTGAAGTGATTGATTTTACTTTGTTATTAACCCTTCGAGTGCTGAAGTTTTTACCCCCGAGTACTGAAAACATTTTGGAGCTACCAATGTTCAAACCTCAATAACAATAATATTCCCAATATAACCTTAGAACAGCGGTGGGCAAACTGGGGGTGCACGACCCCCAAGGGGGGCGCGAGATTACCGGTGGGGCGTGCAGGGTTTACAGAGGCCCAGCGCGCTTCCCGAAGGCACTTACATTAAACCATACTAACCTTGATTCAGCCGGCATAACAATAATATTCCCAATATAACCTTAGATAAATCATTCTTTTCATTAGGACAGGTATCTTATAATTGTATGCACGCTTTAATATTATTTCCCAAAATATTGCAGACATTTCAGTCCATTTTTAAACATACTGAATAAAGACAAGTGAGGATGTAAGGGTTCTTACCCCAAACAGGAACTGCATCTATTTCTTCCTTTATTGGGGTCACATGTTCCTCAGTGTCTGTCTCTTCTTTCTCTGACTTAATCTCTAAACTCTCCGGTACAACCACTGGGAAACCTAGCAATAAGAAAAGGAAAACCCATCATGTAAAGCTGGGAGTGGGGGCGATTCTTGTGATATCACCTCCTCTGATATTGGTATAATATAATACCTTTTGTAAAGAAATTACTAGCCCTTCTGGCAGAAAATAACAGAGGTGAAGATATACTATCTTCTTACCTGCTGGTGGTTCTATAAGAAAACCAGATTAGTTTGGGTGTTTGACTTGCATAACTGCAAAATAACCAGATATTCCCTCCTTGCAGATTCCAAAGACACCAAAATATCTTCTCAACTCACTAAACAAGTGTGGATCCATGCTGGCAGTGGGCAGTGCTGCTCTGGAGGTGCTGGCAGTGGGCAGTGCTGCTCTGGGAGGTGCTGGCAGTGGGCAGTGCTGCTCTGGGAGGTGCTGGCAGTGGGCAGTGCTGCTCTGGAGGTGCTGGCAGTGGGCAGTGGTCCTCTGGAGGTGCTGGCAGAGGGCAGTGCTGCTCGGGAGGTGCTGGCAGTGGGCAGTGCTGCTCTGGGAGGTGCTGGCAGTGGGCAGTGCTGCTCTGGAGGTGCTGGCAGTGGTCCTCTGGAGGTGCTGGCAGTGGGCAGTCCTGCTCTGGAGGTGCTGGCAGTGGGCAGTGCTGCTCCGGAGGTGCTGAACGGAGGTTACTTAATCTATATGTGTTGGGTTTTAGAATGAGCCTGTATATAAAACAGAATTGGAATGATCAGTTTTTTTGGACAAATATACAGCATTTAGTATCAGCTCTTTCAAACCTAAATTATTAGCCCCAAAGGAGTCGGGGAAGACAGGGGCACCAAAAAACACATATAGGACCAGTAAAGTCCTCATAGTGTAACATAGTAACATACTGTACAGGTCCATAGTAAGGATAAAAAGCAGATACAGTACATGAGTGAGACTTTGATAAATGCTCCCGATACTCTCTCAGGTCCAGCAGTTCTGCTCCATACTGACACAGTCTCCCTTTCCTATTTCATACGGTGAGAAGTGGGTAATGCAGAGGAACCAGTGCAGTAACTTCCCCTCACCTTAACCCACCATAATAAATAGGGGGGTTTGAGCCCTCACACCCTCATCAATTTGTTCCTCGATCACCTCCAGTTTCTCACAATCAGCACATTTGTACCTTGCAGGACATGCTTATGTAGCCCTCTTTCCTACGCTCTAGAGTGACTATGGGTACTGCTCACATCGGTTGGCTCAAGGAGATCTGGCTCTCTTTGAAGACACGCTGCAGCGAAGGGAAGCAAACTAGACATCCCTACACTTGTATAAAGGAATGCCTGGGGAAACACTGACATTTTACACACTGATTATTTATTTTCCCCTGGTCTCTCAATGTCAGCACATGACATGAGGAAATAGGCTCTGCCCATCTGAAGGTAGGACACAGACTTGTGACCTGCTCACACCCTTATAAGCCCGTCCTATTATGACGGGATCACTGGTTCCCGACCCAGATAATTTCCAGCGGAATAGTTATATTCTGATACTGAATCAAAAGCACTATTCTCTGTGTTATATCTGTGGAACGTATCTACACGTATAATACAAGCATTGTAAACACAATAAGACAGCCTGTCTGTGAGTGGGTTTATTGGCTTTGCATCGCATCCCAGGCTATGTTTAAAAGCTGTGTTTAAAGCAGCAAGCATTGGCTTAAGGGTTTTCCATGTAATAATGGACTTGACAAAAGGTGGCACTGTGTGCTCATTTGCATGTCATTTCCCAGAATCCCTTTCAGTGTGACATGGGTAGGCAGATTATTGGAGATAAGGAAAAAGCAGAGGTATTAAACAAATTCTTTGCCTCTGTGTTTACCAGGGAAGAATCAAGTTCAATAGTAGTGCTGCAGGAGGAAGCCACAACCTCCATATTAATGAACAATTGGTTAACTGAGGAAGAAGTTCATAAGCGACTTGAAAAAATTTAAGTAAATAAGGCACTTGGCCCCGATGGCATACATCCAAGAGATCTCAAGGAGTTAAGCTCAGTAATAGCCAAACCATTACATTTAATATTCAAGGACTCCATTTCCACAGGCTCAGTACCACAAGATTGGCGTAAAGCAGATGTGTCTATATTTAAAAAGGGAGCTAGATCACAACTGGGAAATTACAGACCTGTAAGCCTGACTTCAATAGTAGGGAAACTACTTGAAGGTTTAATACGGGATAATATTCAGGAACACCTAATGGAAATCAAAATTATTAGTAATGGTCAACATGGATTTATGAAGGATAGATCATGACAAACTAACCTTATTTGTTTCTTTGGAGGAGGTAAGTAGGAATTTAGACCAGGGTAATGCCGTTGATGTGGTCTACTTAGATTTTGCAAAGGCTTTTGATACGGTTTCACACAAGAGGTTGGTGTACAAAATAAAGAAAATTGGACTCAGTAATAATATAAGCACCTGGATTGAAAACTGGTTAAAAGGACAGACAACAGAGGGTTGTCACAAATGGAACTTTTTCAAGTTCGGTAAAAGTCGTGACAGGAGTACCTCAGGGATCGGTACTAGGACCCCTAAACTTGTTTATTAATGACCTTGAGGTTGTCATCGAGAGCAAAGTCTCCATCTTTGCTGATGATACTAAATTGTGTAAGGTAATAGAATCAGAGCAGGATGTAATTTCTCTTCAGAAGGACTTGGAGAGACTGGAAACGTGGGCAGGTAAATGGCTGATGAGGTTTAATGGAGACAGAACGTTAGAATCCGGAATATCCCGGAAACTATCCCTATGGATGGCCTACGCCCCCATCTCAACAGATTTAAAAACATTGATCCATCGCTGGACGAAAAAGATATTGAGATGGACAGGGTCCACAGGGCCTTAAGCCCTACATCAGAAGAGCCCAAGAGATGCATGGACGTGATCGTCAAGATGCACCACTACACCACTCAAGAAAGAATCATCAGATGCTGCAGGGAAAGAGGGGACATCTTTGAGAACTACAACCTCCAAATATTCAATGATCTTGCTAAAGAAACAGTGACCAGATGGAGAGACCTAAAACCAGTGACTTCCCTCTTGAGAGAGGGGGGAATCAAATACAGATGGGGCTTCCCATTCAATCTAATGGTCATAAAAACGGAAAACAATTCGTCCTGAAATATCCAGAAGAAAGTCCAAAACTCTTACATACCCCGGGATTATGCCACCTCCGGACAGCACAAGTCCAAGGCCCAAACATCAGAGACCAGAGCGGCAAGAAGTCCCCCACGCGCCTCAGAATGGTTAGCCTCCCAGAATCACCAAAGACCAACAAGCAAGAAATAGGAGCCGATCCCACCCCCCTTTACACCCCCATCTCCTGCTCAGCGACCTACCAAAGTCCCCAGCCTCAACAAAAGAAAAGAACCAGAACCACAACGAAAGAAAAAAGATCAAATCCAAAAAAACAAAAAAAACACAAACAACAAGCAAAAGGTCCAAATAGAAACATAAGAAGCAGGTGCCTACCTCTCCACTCGGGCCGGCGGGACATCATGGGAGCCACCCGGTCCTGGGAATCAGAAGATCAACACAGAGTACATCCGTCCCAGGAGCGGCGGGCCTGGCGGTGAGCGCAACAAAGGAGATCCGGATTGGAGAGAAACACGTGGGCTCCAGAGCTCCAAGCGTGGCTGGAGTCCCAAGCGCTGCAGGAGATCGGGCCTATTCCAATTCCAACAAATTAGGCATTTCCTCCTGTCCATCTCTAGGAACTCAAAATTTCCGTAGCTGACCAACCACGAGCACTTATGCAAAAAGTAAAAATACCAAAAAGGACCAATAAGGATGGATTTACGCAGGGCTAGAATCGGCAGTGTCCACAACAGACCATAGTTATATGAGCAAATGGAGCAGAGACCTGGGGATGGAAATTGACAGAGAAGACTGGGAAGATATCTGGGATAAAGTGGCAAAAACCTCCATCTGTACAGCAACAAAAGAAAACATATATAAAATAATATACCAATGGTATCTCGCACCAAAGAGGCTAAAACAAATCTTCCCAGAATCCTCTGACCAATGCTGGAGGGCATGCGGCTAGGTAGGCGACATGGCCCACATATGGTGGTTCTGCCCAGCAATACAAAAATACTGGAAGATGATCCATTAGATTATAAACGAGACCACAGACTCAGAAATCACCCTGTGTCCCCTGGTATACCTGCTGGCCAAACCAGTAGAGGAAATAAGCCACCCTATTAAGCGCCTGATATCGCATATTCTGACAGCAACCAGATGCGCTATAGCAGCCGCTTGGAAAAACCCATTGCCTCCATCCAGGTCAATGGTAACAAATAGAATTAACGATGTAATGTTGATGGAGAGGCTCACGGCCTTCCTTAAACACTCCACCGAAAAATTCCACAAAATATTGGACCATTGGCTAGAAGCCGAATAGAAGACAATATAGGCCAGATAAGTAGGCGTTCGAATAGCTTGAGACCTAGGGTTGGGCCTGGAAGGAAGGGAGATAGACAGCAGAAATGAGAGTGACAGAGGCTCACTGCCCAGGGAGCCAAGCCAAACAGGACAAGATGATTGGTACCCTATCCCCCTCCATTTTCTCTTCATTTGTTGTTTCTTCCATCCTCTTCTCTTTTTGAAGTGAAACTTCTTTAGTGGCACCTATTCTGATGGGGTAAAACGGGAGAGATGGGGGACAAATGTGAAACGGAAGTGACGTCACGGCTCCCCCCCTCCCCCCCGCATCTACTGTGACATGCGGCGGCGGTGACGATAGCCGCCGGCGCCGCTCCTAACAGCCGCTGCTCCCACACACACACCCGCTGTGACATGCTGCCCACACACCTGCTGTGACATGCGGCGGCGGCGATAGCCGCCGGCGCCGCTCCTAACGGCCACTGCCATGGGTATAGCAAGATGGCTGCCGCAGAGCTTCCGGTGCTGCAGGTGTAATAAGATGGCGGAAGCCCCGCAAGTACTCCGGCTGAGAGAGGAGGAGGAGCCGCTGCTCAGCCTCTCTCCTCCCTCTTCCCTACCTCCGCTTCCCTGTGTCCCGCTGACTAAAGGGCGCCGCTCTCCTCACACGGCCGGCCGCTGCGCCGCTCCTAACGGCCGCCGGTCCCAGCTGCCATGCCGCGCATGCGCAGTTGTGATGGCGCCGCTGACGGACGCCACACATGTGCAGAAGCGGCAGGCAGCGGCGCCATTCCCCCCAAACGTGCACTGCCATGCCGCGCATGCGCTGTTCCCTGCGCCCGCTGACATGCCGCGCATGCGGTAGTCATGGTGACGCTCACGGACGCCACATGCCTGCCTCCTGCTGCTAGCTCATCTCCGGGCCGGTCACCGACCCCCTGCCCGGCGGGATGTCTGTCGGACATGGAGACCCGCGCCCTGCTGGATATCTGGGGGGAGGCGGACGTGCAGGGATCCTGCCCGACCCGAGTCCCGGGATCCTGCTTCTCCCCCTGGACCCCCGTTCAGGGGAGGTGAGCAGGCGGAGGAGACCTATGAGCTGAGGGGGGCCGAGCAGGACGACGAGGAGTTGCCCCACCCTGGGGAAGAGGGGGGGCCGATGTCATCCCAGGACAACTTCATCGGAGCACCCGATCAAGGTGGAGGAGGGGCCCAGCGTTGACATCCGTCATTCATATATACTCGTACTCTCCTCCTGTGTCACACACACGAGCACTCAGACACACACACGAGCACTCAGACACACACTGTCACACACAGACACTGTCGCACACAGACACTGTCGCACACAGACACGCACGCACACAGACACGCACGCACACAGACACGCACGCACACACAGACACGCGCGCACACAGACACGCGCGCACACAGACACGCGCGCACACAGACACGCGCGCACACAGACACGCGCACACTCTCAGCCACGCGCACACTCTCAGCCACGCGCACACTCTCAGCCACGCGCACACTCTCAGCCACGCGCACACTCTCAGCCACGCGCACACTCTCAGCCACGCGCACACTCTCAGCCACGCGCACACTCTCAGCCACGCGCACACTCTCAGCCACGCGCACACTCTCAGCCACGCGCACACTCTCAGCCACGCGCACACTCTCAGCCACGCGCACACTCTCAGCCACGCACACACTCTCAGCCACGCACACTCTCAGCCACGCGCACACTCTCAGCCACGCGCACACTCTCAGCCACGCGCACACTCTCAGTCAGTCACACGCACATATGAGGAATTCACACTTAGTGCAAATAGCTAATACAGGGGATGTGTGCCGAGCACGCGCATTCTATGTCAAATTTATTTACGTTTTGTCAATGAAATTGTATTTTGATTTTTAATTAAAACATCACCAACACAAATACAATTTCTGTGACAAAAGTCAAAGAAGTTTCACTTACTATGCGCGTGCACAGCACACACAGCTTTTTTTATTTTATATTAAAATCTGATGTATAAATCTAAAATCAGTTTGGGTTCCACGGTTCCCTCATGAAATAACTATGTATTTACAATGGTTTGAAAACACAATAAAAAATGTAAAACATAAAAGAGACACTTGGGTTACAGAAGGTGTCCATGGAAAAGATGGCGATAGAATTACAGGATATACTCAAGAAACAGAGGACTCTCGCGGATGAATTAAACTTGCACAAAAGCCTAGAAGTGGAAGAGCATGAAAGACTGAGAAATGAGATTACAGTTCTGCAGGGAGAGAGAGAGTATGCAAAGACTTTACAGTCAGTGGTTAAAACATTGGAGTCTGAAAAGATGAAGTTGGAGAAAAAGGTTACAGAATTAAGACAGAGTGAGGCTCTGCAGACCAGTAAAGTGCAGGTTTCTCCAATACAAGAAAACGTATTGGCTCTACCCAAGCGCCTGTATCCCACAGAGACCAAGGCCCATAATTTAGTGGGCGCGCTTGCTCCGCCGTGCGCGCGGCAATTATAATTGGCTGTGGTTAGTCAGCCTTTCTATATTAGGGCCGCGCACGCACGGCAGTGAGCGTGGAGCCAGCCGATCGGGGAGAAGACAGTGAAAAGTTATTTTCGCGCAGCTCAGTGAGGCTGCAATGTGTGTGTGTGTGTGTGTGTGTGTGTGTGTGTGTGTATGCGTGTGTGTATGCGTGTGCGCATATATGTATCAAAATTGCACAATGTCAATAAATACTTATTCTCACGTGTCCTTTTTAATTTTTAAACTATATAATAAATTATTAACTTACACACACACGCACGCGCACACACATGCCTGTCGCTCACAGCAGCACGGACCGTACACACAAAAAGTGTGCGTCACATGCACTAGCGTTCACGTATGCCAACTATAAAACAAGCCTAATACACATGAAGACAAAGGCATTAGTGAAGAATCAAAACCAGACGAATCCTTATCTGATGAAGCTGAAAAGATAGGATGTTCTATGGAAATGGATGTAGAATCCGCTGCTCCGGTATTAAGTATATTGTGTTACATGGAAAAGGCGGCGGCGAAAAACCATTCTGCAGCCTAGAAAGCACGGGAATTGCCCCAAAGGAAAAAAACAAAGTGACTGGTTGGAGTAAAAATGTGCTTGGGAAAAGACGTCTCACCAAAGGAGAACCAAGCCCATGGATCCAGCCGGAAGGTGGACCCAGAAAAGAGTGGTCGGAAGGATGAAAACCTCTTCAATTGCAAGTCGAGAAAGAAGAATAGGAGTCCAAAAGACCCTACAGGCCGCTCCGTCACACGGTTACTACTCGCTAAGTTAGTTAGTTTTTTTGTTTTAATGCTGCTGCCCATGGAGGACAGGGAGGAAGACTAGGATGGCCTTCATCCTGGCTGGGGTAAGTAGAATTTTAATTCATGTCATGCTGGCTGGATAATGTTTTATTTTTAATGGGCAAATGAGCAATTATCCAGATCTTATTAATAGGGATTTTGTCCATTATTGTACTGTATGTGTTGGGGGTGGGAGGGAGTTTTTTTGGGGGGAAGAGGGGGTGAGTAGTAGGGTTGCTGTATTTTAATATTTCGTGGGGGTATAGGTGGTGGGTGAAGGGGGTAGTTGCCCCCAGGGTGGGTGGTTAGGCCTCTCAGGGAGGGTTTAACCCCCTCATTACCATAGAACTCACTATGGTAGTGAATTGTTAACTCCACCCGCTAGCCACCCGAGAGGCCTAACCACCCACCCTAGGGCAACTACCCCTTCAATCACCCCCAAGAAAACAGTTACTCTGGTTACTTCTTGCGTCACTCGGGGGTGGGGCAGAGGCTGGCAATGTTCGTACTCGGGATACTCTGTGATAGCTACGGAGTATCAGACTGTATTCACAGCTCGCAAGCCATAAGAGACACAGCCCTACACGTTTCAAGGATATTCTCCTCTCCGTCAGGGGCACTGTCACAGTGAAAACTTATCACGTCTGTAAGTGATTTTTAACCATTTATTTTGCTATACAGTAAACAGTCTTTACTATGGGCTTTGCGCTCTTTTCTTTTTGCATCGCCCACATTTTTTTACAGTGTGTTTGTTGGTTTTATTTGGAAACTATTTTTTAGATTGGGCTATTTATTATTTATATACCTGTTTTCATGTGTGGGTAGATATGTAGAAAAAGGAATGAGCACTGAGGATATAGAAACCAAGCTGGCAGCAGGTAAAAAATATATTAGTTATTAGGCATAACAGCCCAAACCTAAAAAACAGCAGTAAAATCCTAGATCCTATCCTAGAAGGTGACTCTACTACTGCTGTTTTCAGATTTGGGCTGTTATGCCTAATAAATAATATATGTTTTACCTGCTGCCAGCCTAGTTTCTATATCCGCAGTGCTCATTTCTTTTTCTACATATCTACTTTTTTCTCGGACTGACAGCACGCAAAAGGAGCAGAAGCCTTTACCTCATTGTCGGGTGTGAGTATACCTCCCTGATGTCAGTAACTTTGTTCGCTATGTCGTAGCCAGTGTGGTGCACCGGAGTTAGTCTGTTGACTTCGGAGCTGCGGGAGTGGATGATTCAGACCTGCGGAAGGTGAATGCAGACACTGCGCAAAGACGGACAAGCCTTGCAGGAAAACTGCAGGGTGCAGTGCTGTGTGTTCGTATCCAGTCACAGAGGCCTCCAGCCCTTTTTCCAATTGGCAGGGCAGGTTCCTTCAATTTCCCTCATTCCTTCATGTGTGGGTAATCTATCTTGTGATAAATACGTTAAATACAAATAAAATATTCTGCATTATTATACACACCAGGGTATGAGCGCTAGCTGGTTTGTTTCACTTATTTATATTCTACAGGGGTCTTTTACCCTATATTTGGAATATTTATACATGTTAAAGTTATCTATGTTTATCAGCATCTTGTGATCCCATTGCCTATAAAAGCCGTGCACGGAGATGCAGCGCTCTCTGTGCCGCCCTTACAGACCGCGGGAAGATCGCAGAGGTAGAACTTAGAAAAAGGCTGAGATAAGGACACAGTTACCCCGAGCGGTATTGGCATTTTCCTGCCTCGTGGTTTGTGACTTGCGGCAACCCCATGCTTTAACTTTGTATGAGGGCATTATCTCCAGAATATGTCAGAGTTTATCCTCTATCAAAAGCAACCAAACCCCCGATAACTACCGTATTTCCTCGATTCTAAGACGCACTTTTTTTCCCTTTTTCACGTGTCTGAAATAGGGACTGCGTCCTAGAATCGATGTACTGAAAAAAACACAAAAAAAAAACAGCCAGGGGGCGCTGCAGAAGCCACAGCAGCTTTCAGCGTTTGCCCTGCGTTTCTGCCACCCCCGCCCCCCCACACAGAGGAGCAGTGTGTCCCGTTGCATGCCCCGCGACTCTGCCACCAAACCCCCCCCCCCCCCTCCCTCCAAGTGCCGGTCCCCAAAGGAGCAGTGTATGATCGGCTGCATGCCCCGCGCTCCCCCCCTTGCTGGAATTACCGCCCCCACACAGGAGAGATTGATTCAGCAGTGTGTGGCTGCATGCCCCAAAAGCCCTCTGTCTGCCTCTGCTACTCACAAGTACCTCCCCCCCCCTGCTCCAAGTGCTGGTCCCCAAAGGAGCAGTGTATGTTCGGCTGCATGCACCACAAGCCCCCCTCCTCCCCCGCTCTGCTCATTGGAAGTGCCGCTGCTGCCGGCACCACAAGCCCCCCCCCAGTGTGTGTGTGTGTGTGTGTGTGTCCTTTCATTCTCTCCCCTTCCCTCCAATCTCTCCCCCACTTCTCTCCTTTCTCTCCCCTCCCCCTTCTCTCCCCCATTCCCCTCTCCCCCCTTCTCTCTCTCCTCTCTCCCCCTCTCTCCCCCCCTCTCTCTCCTCTTTCCCCTCTCTCTCCCCCTCTCTCTCCACTCTCTCATCTCCCCCCTCTCTCTCTTCTCCCCCCTCTCTCCTCTCCCCCCTCTCTCTCTCCTCTCCCCCCTCTCTCCCTTCTCTCTTCCCCCTCTCCCTCTCTACCCCCCTCTCTCTCTTCCCCCTCTCTCTCTTCCCCCCTCTCTCTCTTCCCCCCTCTCTCTCTCTTTCCCCCTCTGTCCCTCTCTCTTCACCCCCCTCTCTCTCTTCACCCCCCCCTCTCTCTCGCTTCCCCCCCTCTCTCTTCCCCCGTCCTCTCTCTCTTCCCCCGTCCTCTCTCTCTCTTCCCACTCTCTCTCTCTTCCCCCCAACTCTCCCTCCCACCCCCTTCTCTCTCTCTCTCTTCCCCCCTCTCTCTCTTTCCTCTCTCTTCCCTCCAACTCTCCCTCTCTCTCCGCTCTCTCTCCCCCCTCCCCTCTCTCTCTTCCCCCCCTCTCTCCCTCTCTTCCCCCCCACTCTCTCTTTCTTCCCTCTCTCTTCCCCCCCTCTTTCTCTCTCTTCCCCCCTCTTTTTCTCTCTTCCCTCTCTGTTCCCTCTCTCTCTCTTCCCCCAACTCTCCCTCTCTCTCTTCCCCTCTCTCTCTCTCCCGCCTCCCCTCTCTCTATTCCCCCCCTCTCTCTCTTCCCTCTCTCTCTTCCCCTCTCTCTCTCTCTTCTCTCTTCCCCCCAATTCTCCCCTTCTCTCTCTTCCCCCCCTATCTCTCTCTTCCCCCCCACTCTCTCTCTCTTCCCTCTCTCCCCCCCTCTCTCTATCTCTTCTCCCCCCCTCTCTCTCTCCTCCCCCCTCTCTCTCTCTTCCCCCCTCTCTCTCTCTTCCCCCCTCTTTCTCTCTCTTCCCCCCTCTCTTTCTCTCTTCCCTCTCTGTTCCCTCTCTCTCTCTTCCCCCAACTCTCCCTCCCTCTCTCTTCCCCACCCCCCTCTCTCCCTGTCTCTCTCTCTCTCTCCCGAAAAAAAATTCTGCACATTTAATATAGTGGGGGTTTTTTCCTCAATTTTTTTTATTAAATCAAGGGTGCGTCTTAGAATCGATGGCGTCTTAGAATCGAGGAAATAGGGTATATGGTATCCTGGGAAAAGGATCTTAACGTCTGTATAGTGTCACGCTTGTGCTCGCCACAAACCGGGACCGGACCGCGTGGCTGAGGTGGGGTTGTATAAGCACCAACCTTAGACCGCGCAGGCAGATCCGGATTGCGCAGTTCGTAGTCGTACGTAGCAGGGTCGGGACTGGAGAAGGTAGCATCATCAGTGGACAAGCAGTGGTCAGGACAGGAGAGATCAGGGTAACCATTATTCAAGCAGGAGTTCGGCAACAGGTGATCAGAAGTTCACCGCTTCAGCTTAGGAGCGTGAGCGCGGGCGTGGGTTCTGCGCGTGCGGCGACCATGGCCCATGGCACTGTTTTCAGGAAGGGATAGGCAGACCGGAATGGGCACACCGCCAGGCAGCACTGGTAAACCAGTGCTTCAGCGCAAGAGTCCAGAGCGGGCCTGTGCAAGGAGAGAGAGAGCTACAGACCTCAGGACTCGTAGACCGGCCTCTACAGGGAAGGAGAGCCGACCTCAGGAAACTGGAAGCTGAAGTACGCACTAGAGAATCCTCCGCTTCAGCACAGGAAACCCGGACACGGCCTCTGCAATGGAGAATGAGCAGCAGGCCCCAGGAACCAGTAGATAGGCTCTGCAGTAGAAGGATAGCAGGCCTCAGGAAACAGGGAGCTGAAGTCAACACTGGAGTGTACTCCACTTCAGCACAGGAACAGGCCGCTGCATGAGCCTAGCAGCCGGCCTCAGGATACACAGGGTAATCAGGAAATACAGGCCCCTGCATGAAGACTAGCAGCAGGCCTCAGGAACTAGGGAATAACAACTAGAGAGGTTACTACATACACAGACAAGGGCTTATGGCAGAACACTTGTGACATCCAGGAAGGACTATGCTCGGCAGGGAGCATTGTGGGAAGACAGTACTTAAAGGCAAGCGGGCCAATCCCCGGAGGGGGGTGTGAAGGTACTGCTCCAATGAGTGAATGCAAGTCTAGGTTGCAGTGATAGGCTGCACAGCTGCAATAGATACCAGAGGGAGTGTGTATTGCTTTGGTGAGTGAATCCAGGCTGCAGCAAACATCAGGAGAGGTGCTCCAGGACTGCACAGTCTGCAAGGTAAGGCAACCAGTAAACCGCGGAGCGGATTCCTTACAGTACCCCCCCCCTTCACGCGAGACCTCCGGGCGAACATGAGCACACAGAGTTGGGGGACCGGGAATTGTTGCTGAACCGTCTAGGATTGGGGGTAGAGTCGTGGTCCAGAGACTCGTGGGCACTCCTTTGCATATCCCCACCCCCCAGTGAGAACTGCGGCCAGACAGGACCATCTATGGGTCTCGGGGACATCGAGTTGTTCCTAAAGTTTTTTAGGTGGAAAGGGGATCCGTAAACGAGCAGTTCCTTGGTGAGTACTGTTCTAGGATATGAGAGTGGTGGTAGAGACAACATTGGTACATGGCTCACCACGCAAAATGGCTTGGGAATCCAGGGCTGTGAAGAACCAGGGGTTTCCGGAGCAGAAACGGCAGAAGAACCCCCATTGGGAGCCCAGTCTTTAGTAATGGGACCAGAGTTCAGAATAAGCAGCATCGATAGTTGATCGAATATACCAGGGCGACCTTCGGGACAGACAAAGTCTTGGCTGACCTCTGCATGTAGAAATTTGAGAAGGACTTCTCCTCCAGAGGTCTCCCAGGTAGTGGTCAGCGAGGGTACAGGGTGGGTGGGAGCATTTCCAGGTATTGGTATGGAAGGTGACAAGGCAAGCAGTAAACCAGGCATAGAGACCGAAATCTTGGGATACGTACAGAGTATTTCCAACACAGAGAAAATGACAGGGGCAACAGAAGGTTCCGAGGGGGAAAACCACGGTTTCGCAGAGGCAGAGAAGCAATCAGCAGTGGAGCTCCCAACTTCTGTAGAACCCTCAGTGGGAGATAGTATTGTCTGGTGAGTAGGAATAGGCTTTGGGGCTTTAATAGCAGAAACCTGAGAATCAGGCAGAGCAAGGGTAGCGGAGGGAGGGGAGCTAACATCAGAAGCTGAAGTCCGTACTTCAGTGACAGGGACCTGAGAGACTACAAAAACAGCAGCGAGTAAAGGAATTGACTCCGGGGCTGGAGGCTCGGAATCCATAACAGAAACATCCAGCAATGCAGGGGTACCGATAGGAGAACCAGCGTCAGGAGCTGGTGCTTGAGAGTCAATGACGGATAATGGGGGAGTAATGATGGGAGTTAGAGAGACAACAAGCGGCAAGTTGGAACCATGGAAACTCTCAATACCAGAAACCTTAGAAGAAAAAGGAGTCTTATCCAAAGCTGCAAGGGACCTAACAACAGGGGTGCTTGTCATGACCAAAACATAAAAAGGCGTGTTTACTAGTGCAAAAATTCTGATAACGGGACTCCTAGCCAGTGGTGAGGGTGTCAGGGTTTGACTAGTGAGAACATCAGATATAGTGATAAGTGATTTAGAATCAATCACTGAGGTTCTAGGCTTGCAGGACATGTGTGAGAAAGTACCCTTTAAGACAGGAGTTTTAATTTTTACCCCGAGTAACCCAACGGTTGCTGGGGCATATTTAGATGCAGTGCTGAGGGACTGAGGTTTAGCAAGGGCAGAGAAATCAGGGGAACCAAAAGCTAGGACGGCCTCTATAGGAAAAGATTCTGAATCTGTAGGGAGATTTTTACCTCTTAGAGTATCAGGACCGACAAGGCAAATTTCAGAGAGAGGGGAAACTGTGTACTGGCTTCTAGCTAGCACATATGAAAAAGCATTACTTCTGAGTGAAAACAGTGTGTCAGCAAACCTTCCTGGGAACCCCACATGAACCCCAGGAGGGGCATAATGACCACTGTACGCTTTTAACCCCAAGCTTTGAGAAAAGGAGAACACAGACAGTACAAGGGGGGCAACCACAACTGTGCTGGTCTCTGAAGTGGGTATTTGGGAAAGTGTGTCTGGGTGAGACACACTGACCTGGGCAATGCAGGGATTTACAGTGGGGGACTCATAGACCTGACTAGCAAGGGTTAAAACAGGAATAACCTCGGGGTCTGAACACAGGGGGGTTAACACGGGAGTAGGAACCGTGGCAGCTGTTTGGCCATTCTTAGGAGAGGGAGGCAACCCTACATGTATAGCAACAGGACTAGCAAAAAGGAGTTTGTGAATAGAAAGTGGTAGTGGGTCAGTGTTGCAGGGGGAGGAGACAGCAGCAGGGACCGTGGCAAATTCCTCTTTAGGCTGTAGAGGTACCAAGACAGTTGGAGGTTGTTCCTGCTCCTCAGGATAGCCCAAGGGTCCAGCAAAAGGGCTTGAGGGAAAATGGGTATAATTAGAATGTGCGTAGGCAGCGAGGAGAGGGTCCCGTAGTATAATGGAGTGTTCGAAATCTAGGCACAGCGTATGAAACGCATCACGAGTCTGGGCCAATACCCTAAGATCCACTGTCTCCCAGTCTATAGTGGAAGTAGAAGGGTACAGTTGGGGAACCAGGAGCTGTTTCATCTCTCTAAGGCGCTGAGCTTTAGTAAGGAATTCATTACGAATCAGACTTTCCAGGAGGGTTAAACCTTCACATATGCCCGCAGTTTCAGGCGAAGGCAGTCTCTCAAACAGGTATGGTTTTCCAAACAGGGACTGGTCCGCAGCCTGGGACATATGTTCAGTTACACATTTACCAACCCCCGCCACCGCGCGGTCCGGTTTTGTGGGGCCGAGCATACTGTCACGCTTGTGCTCGCCACAAACCGGGACCGGACCGCGTGGCTGAGGTGGGGTTGTATAAGCACCAACCTAGACCGCGCAGGCAGATCCGGATTGCGCAGTTCGTAGTCGTACGTAGCAGGGTCGGGACTGGAGAAGGTAGCATCATCAGTGGACAAGCCATGGTCAGGACAGGAGAGATCAGGGTAACCATTATTCAAGCAGGCGTTCGGCAACAGGTGATCAGAAGTTCCCCGCTTCAGCTTAGGAGCGTGAGCGCGGGCGTGGGTTCTGCGCGTGCGGCGACCATGGCCCATGGTACTGCTTTCAGGAAGGTATAGGCAGACCGGAATGGGCACCAGTCCAGAGCGGGCCTGTGCAAGGAGAGAGAGAGCTACAGACCTCAGGACTCGTAGACCGGCCTCTACAGGGAAGGAGAGCCGACCTCAGGAAACTGGAAGCTGAAGTACGCACTGGAGAATCCTCCGCTTCAGCACAGGAAACCCGGACACGGCCTCTGCAATGGAGAATGAGCAGCAGGCCCCAGGAACCAGTAGATAGGCTCTGCAGTAGAAGGATAGCAGGCCTCAGGAAACAGGGAGCTGAAGTCAACACTGGAGTGTACTCCACTTCAGCACAGGAACAGGCCGCTGCATGAGCCTAGCAGCCGGCCTCAGGATACACAGGGTAATCAGGAAATACAGGCCCCTGCATGAAGACTAGCAGCAGGCCTCAGGAACTAGGGAATAACAACTAGAGAGGTTACTACATACACAGACAAGGGCTTATGGCAGAACACTTGTGACATCCAGGAAGGACTATGCTCGGCAGGGAGCATTGTGGGAAGACAGTACTTAAAGGCCAGCGGGCCAATCCCCGGAGGGGGGTGTAAGGTACTGCTCCAATGAGTGAATGCAAGTCTAGGTTGCAGTGATAGGCTGCACAGCTGCAATAGATACCAGAGGGAGTGTGTATTGCTTTGGTGAGTGAATCCAGGCTGCAGCAAACATCAGGAGAGGTGCTCCAGGACTGCACAGTCTACAAGGTAAGGCAACCAGTAAACCGCGGAGCGGATTCCTTACATATAGATCTCGAAATCTGGAAAGACATCTGGGAAGCTGCTTCCAAAAATTCATTGTGCGTTGTAATAAAAGAGAATATTTACAAGTTAATATTCAGATGGTATTTGACTTCTGCCAGGTTGCACTCTTTTTTCTCCCTGGTGTTTTCCCCTCTGTGCTGGGGTGAAGTGGTGTAGTGTGGTGAAGTGGAGAATATACTGCATATATTCTTGTCATGTCGCAAAATCCAACAAACATGGACGGAAGTGTTCACTTTAATACACAATATTCTAGAAATCACTGTCCCACACGACCCAGTATATACAGTATATTGCTAGAAAACCAATGACCAATATCTCAAAAAAAAAAAAAAAAAAAAACCTAGAGTAATATCCCAAATTTTAAACGCTATACGTTGTACAATTGCCAAAAATGAGAAACAACCTGCCCCCCCCCCCCGCATCCTTAAATCACATAAATAACAATATTTGGCATATAGTCTACATGGAGAAACTCTCAACAGACCTGAACGGCTCTACCCCGCAATTCTCTGAGATTTGGGCTCCTTGGTTCCGCAATGCAGGTATATCCCCAAATATAGACTAGAATACTTGGAACAGAGTGATACATGTGGTATTTAAATTGTTGTGTACAGTGCTATATTGTTACAAATGCTACCCCTCCCCCTCCCCCCTCCCCTTCTCCTTTATTGTTTCACAACCAGTTTATTGTATTATTGTATCCCCCCTTTTTGTGTTGTATGTTTTGTTTACCTTATTTTGTATGTATAAAAAAATGCTCAATAAAAAAAAATGTAAGTAATAAATTACAACTATCGCAATGGCGACGGGTGACGTCATCGGTCGTGTCTTCGTCACTATAAGCGCAGCCTTAGCGTTGAGATTATCTGGGTCGTGTAACAAGAAATTTATAAGCAAATTCCCATCCGGCAAAGGTTATCCCATAAATAAGTGTCTGTAACATGTAACCCCGCTAAACACACTATTCTTATGGTCACTATAACACTGCCATAGGAAGAGTGTTCACAGGAGAACCAATTGTGCAGCTCTGTCCTGTCTGATTTAACCCTATATTGAGAGATCAGCGCCCACACTGAAACCACAACGTTCATCTTCTTCCCTGGCAGTCCTGTACTCCCGTCCACACTGAGACTGCAGGGGCCATCTTGGTGACTGGCGTCCTGCCTATTAAGAGGCAGGACTTCCTCCAGGATATTGCCAGAGCATAGTTCCTGTTGATCTTCACCCTGCCTTGTTTCCTGCCTGTGATCACGACCTTGCGCCTCTGCCTGGATCATTGCCTGTGACCCACAACCCGGCACTGGAAACCCTCAAAGATATTATCACAGAACTCCAACCGAGACTCAACGAGGACGACCTCCTGACACTGATTCTTCCTACACCACCTCTCCTTTCATACAAACAGCCTCCTAATCTCTCTCTAGTCTAATAATCAGACACCAACTCCCTCCGGGAGAGCAACACAACACAAGGCACATATCCTCGCAACAGTCCAGGAGGCAAAACATGTAAGAATATCTCCACAGTGGACACTATCCACACCCTCCAAAATAACCAAACCTAAATCTAAAGGACATACACGTGCCAATCCTCCAACGTAGTCTCCTCCATTCAATGCAGGAAATGTCCCAATACAGGATATGTAGGAGAAACGCTCACATTGCACAGCAGGATGAATGTTCACAGACTCACTAACACACACACACACACACACACACACACACACACACACACACACACACACACACGAAGGCAAACCAATAGGAGACCATTTCTCACAGCCAGGTCACTCCATCTCTGACCTTTCTGTGCTGGTCCTGAAAGGACAACTCAGAAATACACAATGTTGAAAGCTCTATAAAATTTGCACTCTCGTGTATAACGTGATATGAACGTTAGGGTGAATCTGTGATTACAGAGTGGCCCTTGTTGATGACATCCAGAGTGGAAGACGACTTCATTCAGCCCAGTGCATGCTGTGTCGGCCGCGGAGCAGATGCTGTTGCTGTGAACATCATTGTCTGACCATATGACCCAGGGTGGTCTGAATGCTCACAAACAAAGGCACTTATGTATGTTTAATATTAAAAACAGTACTATACTATTTTTGCTTTCCCTTTTTTGTATATGGATTTCCCCCCCTCTCAATGGATCTGGAGTACCTATCTGGAGACAAAAGTTGGTAACTTCTAATAACCACAACGCTTTCATATCAGGTTACACACGTGAGTGCAAATTTTATAGAGCTTTCAACACTGAAATCATTTGTTGGGGTTTACAATATTGCACTATTTTGTGTTTCTACTTTCTTTCCATTGATTTGCGCACCTGTTTTTCCTTCGTTTGCCGGTTGAATATGGTTTGAATTCTACGTCGGGAGCTGCACTCATTAAGGCTAGTATACCATCTGTGTCATTTGATTTATTAGTAATGTTATTTGCGCTTGTTTATCTTTTCACTATCAGAAATACACTAGAAAGAAGAACTTGGGAACTGAAATTCAGGCACTTTTTGTATTCCAATAATGGCTTGAATTGAGATTTCAGTTTAATGACACATTACAGCTAACATGCTCTCATATTAGAGACATGTATGTACTATTATCTCCACTCGCATTGCTTCCATGTCCCAGTCTTTGTGCATACGTATGCATGATTGCATGTGTGTATATATGTATCCCTATGTGTGTGTGTGCTTGATTGCATGTGTGTATATATGTATCCGTGTGTGTGTGTGTGTGTGTATGTATCCGTGTGTGTGTGTATGATTGCATGTGCGCGCGCGTGTGTTTGCGCGTGTGTGTGTGATTGCGCGCGCGTGTGTGATTGCGCGCGCGTGTGTGTGATTGCGCACTCCAACCGAGACTCAACGAGGACGACCTCCTGACACTGATTCTTCCTACACCACCTCTCCTTTCATACAAACAGCCTCCTAATCTCTCTCTAGTCTAATAATCAGACACCAACTCCCTCCGGGAGAGCAACACAACACAAGGCACATATCCTCGCAACAGTCCAGGAGGCAAAACATGTAAGAATATCTCCACAGTGGACACTATCCACACCCTCTAAAATAACAAAAAATGTTATATATGTGTGTGTATATATGTGTGTGTATATATGTGTGTGTATATATGTGTATATGTATATATGTGTGTGTATATATGTGTGTGTATATATGTGTATATGTATATATGTATATATGTATATATGTGTATATGTATGTATATATGTGTATATATATATATATATATATATATATATATATATATATATATATATATATATATATATATATATATGTATATATATATATATATATATATATATATATGTGTATATATATATATATGTGTATATATATATATATATATATATATATATATATATATATATATATATATATATACACAGTGGTTGACAAATCACCAAAAAATCTACTCGCCACACAAAAAAAAATCTACTCGCCACCTAGTACCAAACGTGTGCTGCTTGGGCCAATATTTACTCGCCCGGGGGTTAAATCCACTAGCCCGGGGCGAGCAAATGTATAGGTTTGTCGAACACTATATATATATATATATATATATATATATATATATTGTATACACCACACACATATATACACCACACACACCACACATATATACACCACACATACATATATACACCACACACGTGTGTGTGTGTATGTGTGGTGTATATATGTATGGTGTGTGTGTGGTGTGGGTGGTGTGTGGTGTGGGTGTGTGGTGTGTGGGAATATATTTATCAAAGTTGCACAATGTTAATAAATAATTTATTCTCACAACATGGTCTCTTTTTATTTTAAATATTATATATAACACACACACACACACACACACACACACACACAGCCTCCCAAGCGCGTTTGCTGTCTCCTCTGCCAGGACAGCAAAAAGTTCATGGCAGAGCGAGCGGCAGCAAGCAAGAGCGAGCGGCAGCAAGCAAGAGCGAGCAGCAGCACCTAAGCACTTACTATGTCCCAGGCCTTAGAGACATGCTGGTTAAGTGTCATTATACCATCTCCCCTGCTGCTACCTTCCTCAGCAAAACTAGCCTTAAAGGCCATTTCAAATGTGGCCACTGCTCGGCCTGTAGGTATATGAAGCAAACGTGTGTATTTAACAACTCTACAGGCACACGTGAATATAAAAAGCTCCAGTTTCTCAACTGTAAATCTAAAAACATAATTTACTATTTAAGCTGCCCTTGTGGGCTCATCGACATTGGTATGACCACTAGGGAATTTCGGGTCAGGGCCTTAGAGCACACCCGCAATATTAAAAATGCGATTAAAGATCTGGCAGCATTTACAAAGATCTCTAGTGTCGCTAGACATTTCCGGGATGTGCATGGCTCTGACCCGTCTTTGTTGGTGGCATTTGCCATCGATAAGAGCAGTTTGGGCATTAGAGGTGGCAATATGAAGTGTCACTTCTGAGGAAGGAATGCAGGTGGATAGCTCAGCTGGGCTAAATGATTATCTTAGCTATGCTATGTTTCTCTGAATCATTTTTTTCTTCATTTTTTTTGCCCTCATGATTTTTGTCTTTGCTTTTATGCTGGTTATATTTTTAGATATTTAGCTGTTTTTTTCTTATTTCTTTTTATTCTGTGTGACTATATTTTCATATCTGATGTGTTTATATATTTCTCTTTTCTGTCATTGATATGCTTTTTATGTTCTATTTTAAGGCTTTGTTTCTTTATGATATCTTTCCTGTTGTGATCATGTTTATTTAGGCAGGAATATTTATGTCTGTCTCTAAGTTTCAGAGCTCTCTTAAAAACCTCTCCTGTGCCCTAGGAACAGGCGATGTCACAGCACTCATCGTTTTTTGATTGGCTGATATGCGAGTGGTAGTTTTTTGGTGTGAAAATGGAGTGCTTTAAATAGTGCTCACTGACTCCACAGTTATGCTCCCGGAAGAAGCCTTACGGCGAAACGGCCGTCGGAGTATCTATACCACTCACTTTCCTGTGTCCCACTGCTGCACCGTGCTGACCATCTCCTTGTTTGGAGCTTTACTGCTGATGCCGTTTTGTCCGGTCTCTGTGACTGCTGTATGATCGCTGCCTGATGCTAACAGTGAGCGGGATGCCGGGGGCTTGCATTGCCTCTTACTTACCTCTGTCTTGGACTCCCCCTTCTTCTCTGGATGCCTTGTGCAGCGTCATAGCAAGTATCTGGACATTTCCTTGCTCCACGGTAGCCTTTGGGACACACAAATCATTTTTGTCTGCCACAGCTTATATATCAGTTACACCTAGCTGTGGCATTAGGGAGTTATTTTCTCATGTTTTTCTCCCTTGTTTTCTCTGCTGACTCATTGTTTACATTTCAGACTTTGAGGGGACCCCACCTCTGCACATTTTAGACATTTATTTTCTGTCTTTCTCTGGCTCTTTATTATAACAGCCAGGGTTTAGCCATCACCTTCTAGCTACACAGCATCTAGGCTATTCATTCATTATATTTTCATTGTTGCTCTTTTTTCTGTGTTTACTTGGGTTTGTGTAGATATTGGTTTTTTTTTCCAGTCATTTGTACTATCATGTGTTGCTGATCGGCCGATCTCCATTGCATTTCCAGGGGAAATTACTTTCCCCTGGATTTGCATTATCATACCCATGTATTTTGCATGTTATATATTTTGGGTCCCTACATGTTTATTGTGTATTCTTTGGTTCAGCAGTGTTCATTTAGTATGTGTTTAGGTATATTTTAACATTATTTTTGTGTTTTGTATTGCTAATAAAATCCATTTTGTACTTTTACATATTTTTCGTGTGCTTTCAACAAACCCTCTTTTTTTGTGTTCTTATATCATATTGGGTTGTTAACGCCTAGAGATTTATTTTGATTTATGGGGCATGGTTTTGATTGCGGCACCAAGTAAGTGTGTGTGTGTGTGTGTGTGTGTGTGTGTGTGTGTGTGTATACACACACACAACTTTTTTATTGAAAATTTTTGAGCATATTCCTATATGTACTGTTCTATTTACTGTATTTCTGTGTGCATTTATTTTTACAATAGCACTGGTTTTTTTTAATGGTAAAATAAATGGTAATTTATTTCTTATATAAGACGAACACACAATGTTACACAATTCAAGATTAACACACTTACTGCGGATAGGGCTAACAAATAAATCCGTTTCCAGAACAAAATTCCTTCAGATCACCTTTTTAGAGCACTTTCCACTGACCGGTAGTTACTCACAAAAAGCCCTGGACATCTGTTACTTCGCCGCTGTTGGTGTGGCACTTGGAATTTGCTTAGAAACTTGGAAAACTGACAAATCTGAGCTGTGTCAGAGTTTTTAAAACCTCTGGTATTCATTCCTAGAAACCCTGCAGCCCAATTAAAAAACCTTAGCAATTTCCCCAGACAATCAGACAGGGTTTCCAACCCCGGAGTCTTTTCCAGGGGCAGGTGAAATATCCCTCTCTGCCCCTTAGCCCCCCACGGTGCGAGGCTCCACCGAGTCTGGGTCTTGGGCAAAGGGTGTGAGGTTGCCTTGTGTCAGGCCAGGATATGGGTGCTCCAGAATAATGGCAGGGCCCCATCTGGCCTAACACCTAGGCATCTCTGAGCCTTTTCAAGTATGGCCCTTGGACAGACACAGCGGCGCCAAGCCTGGTAACCATGTGTGCCTTCCGGAATCCATGACTTAGAAAGCCCTCAGCTCATATACAGGTCAGCAATATCTATACGTATTAAACTATTCCCGTTTAATAAAAGATGAGGTGGCCTGGCTTCTGCATGCTAAAAGTTGAGTTCTTATTCTGGTGTCAGGAATGGAGCGAGTGTAAATATTCCCTACATTCACTAGCCTCATTCTTGGCACACATTAGAAAAATACTTTAACCTTTTAAAACACTGCAAATCTGCTCAGCTTCATAACCTTAGCGTGAGCACCTTCCTGAACCCCTACTCTAGGCTCAGGATACCTGGGCATGGATGTGGGTTCCTCTGCTAACCGGGGAGCCCCTTGCTATACTAAGGACTCTGTGTATACCTGCAGATATATTTTAACCCCTTCACCTTGTCTGGAAGATGCTGCAGCAGGAACTCTGGCGGTGTCGTAAGAGCGTTTTCAGGGTACGAGGTTGGCGGAGTAATGCGCTTAGCTGTATCCGAGGATATCACTCAATCTCCGGATACAACTCTTTGGGGTATCCCATAACTCTGGAACCCCGCTACATAGACACATTCTGCAAAGACTTTCTCCGTTAAACCCACCCTGAAACTTACAGCCTAGAAATCTCCCGATCCCAGCAAAGGCAAAAATCACATCATTCTTTAATGTCGTCAACATTAATATACAGTTGCAGTAATACATTCTCGACATCTGGGTCCCAGAGCTGACACTAAGACCCTAACACACGGGTCAGGGTTAACCAAGTGGGCTTGACCATTATAAGCCTTGTTAACCCCTTCACTCTCACATACATACACTTTCTTTTACGTGCACACCTTTATAGCAAATCACATATACTGCACATATTAGTGGGTGTATGTTTGCATATTTATAGATGTTTGTTTATGTATGTACGTACATGGGCCAGTTTACATGCATGTACGGTATATAGCGGTGTATGTACTCTGCTTGTTGTGTGTGCGTATTAATAAGTGCAGGTGTGTACACTGCTTGGTGTGTGTGTTTGTGTATATTAATAAGTGCAGGTGTGTACACTGCTTACTGTGATCTTTGTATATTTGCATCTGTCACGTACGACCCTCTGCTAGCACACGACCTGCATACGGGACAAGGGCTAATACCGACGCTCGCAAGCGCACCCACTCTTCACCTCCGCAAAGGTCCGTCAAATGGACAATATCCCCTCTTACAGGATAAAAAAATCTATACACAGCTCTCAAGCTGCCCCAATCTTCACCCCCTCAAGGGTCCCTCAAATGAGTTGTATCTCTCCTCAAGCCGTCCCAATTTACCACCGCCACGAACAGCACACAAGTGAGCACGTGACTTTAGATATGCAACCAGGGTTAATACACAAAGGCTTCTCTAGCAACCCCCCTTTCTCCTCTGCAAGGAACCAGCGAGTTAACATTAACCCCCTACTCAATTGCAAATCATAACCATCCACTGCCACCACCTGAGGTTGTGCAGATATGATAAAAGATCTTAGACTAAAATATCCGCCAGGGCCTTAGGTCCCTGTTTATGATAGGAAAAACTATGCACTCTAACACAAAATCAGTTGTAGTAACATGTGCCCGAATTTAGCAAGTTATTCTCTCCAGCGTGCACAAAGTTCATTCAGAGCCCAAAGCATTACTTATTAAATGGTTTAATATATATAAACATACAGTGCTTTAACTACAGAAAAGGTATTACAAAATAAACATACAATTACAATATAAGGCAGAGCAGCTTCTTAAAATAAAAGGGGTAAAACAGAAAATCCTATACAGTACATTACCACATGCTATGGACTTTTCCCAGAGAGGCGCTGGTTCAGAAGATGAGGTCTGCCATGCTTTCCCAGCATGCCCCTGGTCAGATCTGACTTTTTACAATCTCCCCCAGACTTAGGGCCTCATGCAGAGAGCAGCGAATTTTAGAATTGGAGAGGGGGAAAAATTTTAGCTTTTTTGGAGAGTTTTTTTCTCCATATGCAGAAAAGGCATAAAACTGCATTTACAATCCTTTCTGCATATGGAGAGTTTCAACCAGCGCTATAAGCGCTATGAGCGCTGTTGAAACTAGTGGGGAAAAAAATCGCATTTTTTTTTTTTCCTCTCCACCGGCCGCGGAGCGCCAGCTGCTTGGTGGAGAGGAAAAATGTTGAAAATCGCGCCATTTTTTTGGCGCGAACAGCCACTAGATGGCGCTCGCGGCTCTCTGCATACGGCAGAAAAAAAAACTGGAGAGATTAGAAACTCTCCAGCCGCGCGGCGAGTTTCAAGGGGAAAAAAAAAATGGCGCTTTTTTCAAATCTCGCCATTTTCGGCTGTTTTTAGCGCGATTTTCGCCGGAAAATGGCGAGATTGCTATTAGCGCTGTTCTCTGCATGAGGCCCATAGATACAAAACTTTAAGGCACAGTCATAAGCCCACCCCTTTCTACAGAATACTTTGAAGCTGCTCTTCTTTGATTAAAACAATTGACACCTTGAGTGGGCTATATCCAGGATGGACCCCCACCCCAAGTAAGTTCCTTTGAAATTCAGAGCAGACAGAAACAGTCCTGACCAGTTTCAAACCCAGACACAGCACCCACCTCTATGCCTGGGGTCACCCTGCTCTCCCTCAGCTGTAGTTCTGCATTGCAGATTGGGGGAGGGAAGAGGGCTCTGTCCCTCACTTCTACATCTCCAGCTCTGCACAGACCCCCCCCCCCCCCTCCCCTCCTCTACACAGACCCCCCCCCCCTCCCCTCCTCTACACAGACCCCCCCCCCCCTCCCCTCCTCTACACAGACCCCCCCCCCCTCCCCTCCTCTACACAGACCCCCCCCCCCCCTCCCCTCCTCTACACAGACCCCCCCCCCCCTCCCCTCCTCTACACAGACCCCCCCCCCCCCCTCCCCTCCTCTACACAGACCTGCACCTCTCCCCAGAGAAGCTATAATGAAGGCGTTAAACTCCAACCAATACTCCCTCAATCTAATTACTTTCTAACTCTATTTAATAACTTTCCCAATCTTATCCTCACTGATTCCTAATGTTAATTCCCAATGTAAAATAACCCCCATTATCTCCCAGTCCCTGTGATACAGGAGGAGTAACCCCCCAGTGCCAGAGGCTCCCCCTCACTATCAGAGGCTCAGCCTCTCAGGCTCCTGTGTGTAAGGAAGCTCAGAGCAGCACTGGGATAATGTGCACAGGTCACACAAGGGAGGGGAAGGGAGGAGGAGGAAAGCACTTATCCAATAACACAGGCTGAAGATCTCTGTGCAGCAGGGGGTGGGCAATGTGAGGGGGGCACAGGAAAAGGGACTTAGAGGCTTCAGAGCCTATTCCTCAGTGTGTCCCCCCCTCAGTGCCTGAGATGTGCACTTTATCCCCCCCTCACTGTGTGTGTACTTCCTATGGGGGGTGGGGGGAGCTCCTGTGATCTCTCAGTCCTTCCCTGTGGGAGTGACCTGGATTCCCCCCTCAGGATGTGGGACAGTCTGTGCTCAGGGTCAGTGTTTCCTGCCGGAATCAAACCTCACACACCAGGACATCCGGCTGCAGCAGCGGGACCATAGAGAGGGAAGAGGCGTCTGTAGTGCCGTCTGGTGATATACTCTGTGCCGTGTGTGTAGTGACGTCTGGTGATATACTCTGTGCTGTGTGTGTAGTGACGTCTGGTGATATACTCTGTGCTGTGTGTGTAGTGACGTCTGGTGATATACTCTGTGCTGTGTGTAGTGGCGTCTGGTGATATACTCTGTGCTGTGTGTGTAGTGACGTCTGGTGATGTACTCTGTGCTGTGTGCAGGGTCGCCAACAGAAATCATGGGGCCCAGGACAAATGAAAGCAGCAGGGTCCCCCCCCCCCCTATAGCGCACGTACCACGGAATTTTTTTTAGCGCACAACTTTTACGTAACTTTTTCTTGTTATTGTTAATACGGAAAAAAACATTACAAAGCAATCTGTTTATTTTAATATTTACAACAAAAGACAAAGATACCCAATGCAATGTGACAAAAGGGGGGGATTCAGTATGGGCTGGGGGGTGAGGGAGGGGTAGCAGGGCTGGGGGGGAGGGAGTGGAGGGGAGTTGGATGATCAAATTGTTAGGGCCTGTGTGGGAGGATTTGACAGAGAGAGAGAGAGACAGACAGAGTGGGGATGAGAGGGCAACGGACTGACACTTGGGTGGGTGACACTTGGGTGGGTGACACTTGGGAGGTGACACTTGGTGGGTGACACTTGGGTGGGTGACTACGCCTGACTGTGGTTTGGTGTCTGTATTCATTCACTCACACACTCGACACGGAGACATGGGGGGCAAACGGAGCAAGGGGGGCAAACGGAGGAGGGGGGAGGCAAAAGGAGCAAGGTGGGGCAAACGGAGCAGGGGGGAGGCAAACGGAGCAAGGGGAGCAAATGGAGCAAGGTGGGGCAAACGGAGCAGGGGGGAGGCAAACGGAGCAGGGGGGGCAAACGGATCAGGGGGGCAAACGGAGCATTGGGGGAAAACGGAGCAGGGGGGAGACAAACGGAGCATTGGGGGAGGCAAACAGAGCAAGGGGGGCAAACGGATCAGGGGGGCAAACGGAGCATTGGGGGCAAACAGAGCAAGGGGGGCAAACGGAGCAAGACATGTGAATGTGCTCACAAGTGATCTTTTTATTTGCTATACAGTATGCAATACGGTGGCGGTTTCTTGTTGCCTTTTTCACCCACCATAACTTAAACCGTGATGGTAAACCCTACAGTCTTGAAAAATGCAAAGCCAACCAACTTCACACTGATGATACCCATTAAGGTTGAAACATGTGTAGCCATGCTGTAAAATGGTCTGCAGTTTCTTCTCCTGCTGGCAGTAAACCTGGTAAGTTACAGGGATGCCAGAAGTAATCATGGACCCTGGTGAGGTGCCCTATGTATGGATGGGAGTGGCTACATACTCTGAGTCCACAGTTAGTGACATCAGAGATGTGCCTGCCTCCTGAGGTATATAAGGCACAGCACTGCCCAAAGTTAGTTGTTGCTGCGTGGTTGGTAGTGAGTGTTCTGCAGAGAGCAGTTGAGTTGGAGAGTTTGGAAATGTAGGGCCCACTAGTGCAGTAACTAGTGACCCATTTCGGCATCAATTAGAATCCAGCCAGATAAGGCCATACTGTGTCCAGGGACCTGGCGCAGGGGTGATCTCCCTGCGGGGGAGAAGGGATCGCACTCCATTGGGAGGGTGTACCTTTCAAAGTGACAGCACGGAGAGATGTGCGGCTGAGCAAACCGCTGCGAGGGGCAGTCTGTCCATACCAACGTCTACAATAAAGATGCCCTGTTCAAAGATACCCCCACTGTGTGAGTGTGAAGTTACTCTCCAATGGAAGGCACCACCAAGAAGGAGTTCCTCATCAGGACCCTCTCCCTGCGGACGCATAGACCCTTATGAGGTGGAGGCGCTGCACGTGATATAGGTAGGACTCGCACACACTACCTCAGCTGCCTGTCTGGCGTGATAATCCCCGAATAACACCATGCGGGATACTCAGGCGTCCTGTTGCCTACAGGTGCACCACCAGACACGACCATGTAATGGGGCTTGGTTAGACCACACGGGCCAATATGAGATTGGGTGGGTCAGACAGGAGGGATACCCGTTACACATGTCTGTGAACGGTCTCTCTGGCTTTGCATCTGATTCCCATGCTGAGCTTTAAAACTGTGTTAACAGCAAGCATTAGCTTATATGGGCTCCATGTAACAATGGTTTTAAAGACAAAAGGTGACACATTATGTGCTCATTTGCATGTCATTTCCCAGAATCCCTTGCTGCAGTGGAAGCACTGTATGCTGGGGATAATGGTGGAAGGCGGGGTTGCAGACCTGCCGAAGACATGTGAATGTGCTCACAAGTAATCTTTTTATTTGCTATTTTGCAGTACGGTGGAGGTTTCTTGTTGCCTTTTCACCCACCATAACTTAAAACATATATATATATATATATATATATATATATATATATATATACTGTATGTAACGGGTATTCCCTGTGAATACAGACGCTACTACCTGCTGTGCAACCTGTGTGGCCCTCAGGAGCCTAAGCCTCCGCTTGGGGAGCCTGGGGTACAAACATATTATTCGATCTCGTGGTGCAACGCCTCCACCTGGGAGGGATCCCAACGGAGTGGAAGAAGGCCCTCACAGGAAACAATCACATTACGCGAACTGATGTAAAACAGAACTGGCTTTACTGCATAACATGTACATACTTTATAAATCAACAGGTGTCCCTCTCTAAAGAGACACTGACTACGGCGTCTCGCAGGACGCTAACCTCTATGCGCCACGGCGGACGCTACCACCTCTAGGCGTCACGGCGGACGCTACCACCTCTAGGCGTCACGGCGGACGCTACCACCTCTAGGCGTCACGGCGGACGCTACCACCTCCCCAGAGTGACCCCACCCTGTGTCCAGTAACCCCAACCCAATGTCCCGCACTCCCCAGTCATAGACCAATATGTGTGTGTGACTGCGCAGCCACTATGTATGGTGATAGGCCTTGTTGGTGCACGTGAGGTTGGGGGTTACCTGCCCGGGCTCCAGCCACGGGTACCGCGATACCACTAGGATCGGATCCACCGAGATATCCTCCTACGCGGGGGGTGAATTCCAGCGTGGATAATATCACCTTCAGCTCCGCGCCGTCTCTCAGGGTCAGAGTGCTCAGGGTCTGTCTGCTGCCAGCAGGCCGCAGTCAAGGTTAGCTTGGCCTCCGTGGAGATAGTCCAGCTCCCTCTTAGCAATGTTCGTGGTGCACTACTAGCCAATAGATAATGGGGCAGGTTCCCTAACCTAGGGCCTGTCCCTGCAATACTCAGCTAGGATGACTCAGGGCTATCTGGGGCCTAGGGGATTGCTTGCCTAGTGCAGAGAGTCACAGACCCCTGCACCCTACCTCCTTCCCCTAGCTGCTCCTGTCACCAACTCCCGCGTGCAAAACCCCGCGAAATGTATCTATCTCCCTCCTAGGGAGATCTGCAGCCCTATTGGCTCCCTGGAGTCATGTGGCTTTGCCCCTGTGCACCCTGGGGGCTGTCCATGCTGTCTTGAGCATGCGCGAGCTGTCTGGGGCCTCTCGCGTTAGCTGGCCTCCTGGGCATGCGCAACCGCACTATCTATGGCGGCGCCCTGCTTCCCGAGCCGCCGGGACCCTTCGCGACGCGACCGCGGCCTTAGTAACGGCCCGATCGCGTCCCCGGCAACCGGCCCGCTCGCGTCCCTACCAACCGCCCCGCTTGCGTCCCCGGCAACCGGCCGCAACTCCCAGGTGACACGCCGCTCGCGCTGGCAGAAGGGGGGCAACTAGAGCAAGGGGGACCTGGCTACATCCTCCCCCTGGTGAAAAACCCCAACGACCTCGCTTGGGATAAATAACTCAACCCGTACAGAAATTATATAATAAAAATGCATCAGATCATATAACTTAGCACATACCCAACTCTAAACAATATTGCACAATTCTGTGAGCATCGCAATCACAGATTGGATCTTGCTCCGAGAACACTGCTGAGCCTCATAATGGGGTGCCCCCATTTGATCGTAGGTGACCCGAGTTGGAGGGTACCGGATGCGCTGGCTCCGTCGGAGTTGTTCTTCTGCGACTCCCTCGGGGGAGTAATAAGCACCGTCCTGAGGCTCAGCCTCTTCCTTTGAGGGGAGAAATGTCTCTGCCCAGTCTCTGTTAGGCACAAAGCACGGGCTTTGTGGATCCAAAGGCTGGCCTGTTGGTGCCACCTTAGTAGGCATTGGCCTACGGGGCCCCTTACCCGTAGCTCCTCCGGGAGATGCCCCTTCTGGGGAATAGTCCCTTTGAGAGGGTCCCTCCATAGGGTCTTCAGGAGTTTCAGAGTGGGTCTCATTATTTACAGTCTCTTGACCCACTTCTGATAGATCGAACTCACCGTTGAGCGGCGTGGCCTGTATTTCTTCTTCCTCGTCTCCCACTTGGGGAATGGGGAGAAGGTGATTACGATGCCAAACCTTTACCCGGCCATCGGTGTCTTTGATGCGATAGACCGGGAGGCCGGGCATCTGTGACTCTACCTCATATACGCCATCTCTCCACCGGTCCGCCAGTTTATGTTTTCCGGGGATTCCCAAATTACGAAGTAACACCGCGTCCCCAGGACGTAACTCTCGATACTTGACTTTATTGTCATATCGTCTCTTATTGCCAGCATTCATTTTAGCTGCAGACTTCTCGGCCTGTTGGTAAGCTTGCTGCAAACTGTCCTTTAGCCTTTGCACATACTTGAAATGGGTAGCATTGGGTATCCCATCCGTTGATACTCGAAGACGCACATCTACTGGGAGTCTTGCCTCCCGCCCAAACATGAGGAAGTACGGGGAGAATCCCGTGGACTCATGGCGAGTACAGTTGTACGCGTGTACCAAAGCTTCTACATGACGACTCCATTCTGTTTTCTGCGCGCCCTTCAGGGTCCCAAGCATGTCCAACAGGGTCCTGTTGAATCGTTCAGGTAAAGCATCTCCTTCAGGGTGGTACGGAGTCGTCCGGGATTTGGCGATGTTCAGCATTTTAAGTAATTCTCGAATCAGAGTACTCTCAAAATCTCGCCCTTGGTCGGAGTGCAGTCGGTGTGGGAGACCGTAATGAACGAAGAACTTCTCCCATAGAATTTTTGCGACTGTGATGGCCTTCTGGTCTTTTGTGGGAAAGGCCTGCGCATATCGGGTGTAATAGTCCGTGATGACCAGCACGTTACAGATTCCTCGACTATCAGGTTCAATACACAGAAAGTCCATACACACCAGGTCCATTGGACCAGAACTCTTGAGATGGGCCATGGGAGCTGCTCTGGTAGGCAAAGTCTTGCGTTGAACGCACCGGGAACAACGACGGCAGTGTTGTTCCACCGCTTCCCGCATCTTGGGCCAGAAGAACCGGTCTCGGACTAGCCCAAAAGTCTTCTCTACACCGAGGTGCCCGTGTTCATCATGTAGAGACTTCAACACCATATATCTCAAGTTGTGGGGTAGAACCAGTTGTCGCCTATCAGGGTGGTTATGATATTGGACTACCCTATAGAGCAAACAATTGTCTATCTCGAATTTGTCCACCTCACGCATTAGTAACGCTACCAGGTCTCGGGGAGCACTCTTCAATAGAGCAAAATTCTTTCTTTGAACAGCTTGCCGAATAATGCTGATTACTGGATTCCTTATTTGATAGTCCACTAAGTCTTTCCATCTTATGACTTTGTCATGTGTTATGTTCATTCCCTCAGGATCACAGTAGGCGGCGGGGATCGCCTGCGACCGGCACCCTAACGAATCTGCAACTCGTAGTTCGGAGAAGGCCACCCGATCATTGATGACGGCCGCTATGCTACACATTGCTCGCATCCCAGGTCCAGGGATCTCTTCCCATTCATCATCATCGGGAGTAGCACTTAATCCTGGTCGTCGTGATAGAGCATCAGCTCCAATGTTCAAAAGCCCCGGCTTGTACTTCAGAGAGAATCTGTAGTTACACAGGGTTGCCAACCATCGATGCCCTGCTGCATCCAATTTGGCGGAAGTATTGATGTACGTGAGGGGATTGTTATCTGTCCTTACCTCAAACGTAACACCATAGAGGTAATCATGAAGTTTCTCGGTGATCGCCCACTTGAGAGCCAGGAACCCTAGCTTGTGTACCGGGTATTTCTGCTCACTGGGTGTCAGACTGCGGCTGATGTAGGCTACAGGCCGAAGACCCTCGGGGTGCTTCTGATGCAGGACAGCGCCCAGTCCATTGAGACTGGCATCCACATGCAGGACATATGGTTGTTCCGGGTCAGCATACGCAAGCACTGGTGCTTCCGTCAGGCTTTTCTTCAAGTTCAGGAAGGCCCGTTCACATTCAGGCGTCCACTTATCGCCAAACGGTTGACGGGCCGAAGTGGCCTTCCTTCCGGTATCTTCAGGGTATATCTTCAGCAGATTGTTCAGGGGTTTAGCTCGACTAGAGTACCCTTCCACGAAGCGACGGTAATACCCACAGAAACCGAGGAAAGATCGCAGCTCCGTGACATTATCGGGACGCGGCCAGTTCACTACCGCTTCTACTTTGGCCGGATCGGTAGCAATCCCTTGAGCAGACACGATGTGTCCCACGTAGGTCACCGAGGTGTGACAAAACCGACACTTGTCGAGGGATAACTTCAATCCCTCTTTTCCAAGACGGTCTATCACCTTCAGCAACCTCTCTTTGTGCTCTTCCAGGGTCTTCCCGAAAACAATGATGTCGTCCAGGTAGACAAGACACTCCCGAGGGTTCATGTCCCCTATCGTTTTCTCCATCAGTCGCTGGAAGGTAGCAGGAGCTCCACATATACCTTGGGGCATACGCGTAAATTGGTAGAAGCCCAGAGGGCAGACGAAGGCCGTTTTTTCCTGATCCTCTTCACTCATAGGTACCTGGTAGTACCCAGATCGCAAATCGAGCACACTAAACCATTGGCTCCCGTTTAGAGCATTCAAGATCTCTTCAATGCGAGGGAGGTTGTATTGATCAGGTACCGTACGATTATTCAGAGTTCAATAATCGACGCACAACCTTACAGATCCATTCTTCTTCCTTACTACCACTATGGGCGATGCATAAGGACTCCGCGACTCTGTCAGTATCCCAGCGGTCTCCATTTCCTTCAGGACGTTCCTTACATCGTCCACATCCCTGGGGGCGATACGACGAGAGCGTTCACGGAACGGAGTGGCGTCACTCAGTCTAATGGTGTGTTGGGCGTTGCGACTGCGGCCCACATCCATCTCGCTGGTGGAAAATACTGCCCTTCTTTTATTCAGCTTGACCGTCAGTCGATCCTTCCACTCAGTTGGCAGCGTCGAGTCTCCAAAGTTGAAGTCCAGATCGACTAACTGCTCTCCCACTGCAGCGGCGTTCACCTGGGGCACTGTTTCTACCGGGCTAACAGGATGTATGCTGCCCAGACTTTGTCCTACATCCATGTCCATTGGAAATGGAGAGATATTTTGAACATACACGTAGGTTCGGAGAGGAATTTGGGTCGTCCACTCTCTCACTTCAGGTATTACCCTATACCCTCTCTGGATCTCTTCCTCAGGGTCACTCTCCAGAGAGAACAGATGATCGGTCTCATCTCGATCTGGATAACAGCACCAGACTGCCAGGCGTTTCACTCCCCCTGGTGAAATGGTCGTCAGTCCGCGTTGACGATTGTAGAGGTCCCCGTGACGCTCTAAGACATATACTCTGTTGCACTCCTCTCTCAGTACAGGATCCAGGAGTGGATTGGCCATTGGCAATTCATTGGTCTCTTTCAAGTAGGCTCTGATTACGGCTCGTACTATATCCGTATTTGTTCCCAAGATGACCGGGTACTGACACTGTCCTTGAGGCTTTGGGCACACCATTGCCTCCACATGCATGGGATGTTTCTTGCCGGTGTTCAATTGAAGTATCTCCAGTTGAACGCTCACAATCCCATCGATGGGGTAATCTTCATTGCTCAACCCCCTCACCTTCATATGTTCCGCCGACCGCAGGGGACAGTGCTTAAGGTGTTGGTCGTAGAAGTGCCGGTATATTATGGTCACTTGGAACCCGGTGTCCAGTAAAGCAGCGGCATAGACTCCTTCTACTACCACACGCACGATGGCAGAGGGGCCTACTTGACAGTAACCATCTCCGACCGGAGTTCCTTCGCCTGGGCTCAGGTCAGTAGGGGCTTCGGGAGGCGCGGGGGTGACCTCGGTTGTCTTGGCTTCTGAGGTCTGTATTTGACAGATCATAGTCCTAGCCGAGTTTCCTTTTCTTGGGTGATTCCATCAGGACACTCTCTGGAGAAATGTCCTTTCTGTCCACAGCCATAGCAGACGACGTCTTTAAGATCCCGTCGTCTTGGGTAAGTGGGGGAGGATCTCCCCGAAGCCTGGCCTTTCGTTGAGGGCGACTTGGGTGGCGCCTCTTCCTCTTTGACAGGTGTCTTGATCCGGCGAGCGGAGGCTCCCGGGGTGTCACTGACCGGTGGATCTCTGACCTTGGTGCCTGTATGCAGCTTGGTATAGGCTTCATGCCCTTTGACGATCCCCAAAATGTCCATGAAGGAAGGGGGGGGCCCCTCCATTAGTGAGCACCTGATCATGATCACGATGTGATGCGTGGGGATGGCCCCTCGGAGGAACTGCTTGCGCCGGTATTCGTCCATCTCTGAGGCTATGATGAGGCTGCAAGTTCGCAATTTCCACAGGACCAACTGGATTCGTTGAAGGAAGTCTGACAGGTCTTCCTTCTCCTTCTGTCGGAGACCGTAATATTTGAACCACAGCTCACTTTCCTCTTCATCTTTGCCATAGATCTGGACTAACAAGTCTACCATCTGATGAGCAGAGAGATCAGGGTCTTGGTCGCGCTGTGCACTGACCATGGTGGCTGCTGGGGGTCGTAGGCTTTCCAGGATTCTCTGACGTCTGACCGTTTCAGAGCAGGGCCATTCGTCGATCACCTTGAGGGTATGTTCCTTCCAAGAATCGATGCTTTCTTCGCCTGCGGGGACAGGAACCATTCCTGAAAACGCCTTCAATTTCCTATAATTTTGGGCTTGGGCGGACGTAGTTATCGCTTCCACAAGCTGCGGGAATGTCACTCCTAGCAGGGAGCCGCCACTGTCTGAGCCACTGGCAATCCCCGCTCCCTGCCGGTTAGGGGTCGGTGATGTTGGCGGACTACCGGCCCAGCTGGTGGCCCCTTGCCTAGCATCAGAGAAGGTCACTCTGGGTAGGGATATGTCTGATCTGATGGGTGTACTGGTGGCCATATCTCTGTCGTCCCAACCCTCATGTCTGGTAAGGGAAGTTACGTGACTGGAAACGGTTCCAGGGTAAATTAGAGGGCACCCTTGCGGTAAAGTCTCTGGTAGATACACTACTCGTGGGCCTCTATCAGGGGGTATAGCTTGTTCAGTGGCCAGCAATAGGGTGTTCTCTTGCCGGTCAATGTTGTAGTGCTTGCTGATGAGGCGGGCGCCCGCCAGACCAGGTAATGTCCTTACTGCGCTGCAGACAGTAAACATGGATACATCGGCAGGTACCCCATCTACGGCGACTACGTGTCGCAGGAGCTCTCCTAACTTTTCGGCCCCGTCGGCCACTTGTTTGGGCGTGAGCGCAGACATGCTAACTGACAGGGTAACGTTAACTACTGAGTAGGGCACCCCAGGACGCTCTCAGCAGCGCCTCCAAATGTAACGGGTATTCCCTGTGAATACAGACGCTACTACCTGCTGTGTAACCTGTGTGGCCCTCAGGAGCCTAAGCCTCCGCTTGGGGAGCCTGGGGTACAAACATATTATTCGATCTCGTGGTGCAACGCCTCCACCTGGGAGGGATCCCAACTGAGTGGAAGAAGGCCCTCACAGGAAACAATCACATTACGCGAACTGATGTAAAACAGAACTGGCTTTACTGCATAACATGTACATACTTTATAAATCAACAGGTGTCCCTCTCTAAAGAGACACTGACTACGGCGTCTCGCAGGACGCTAACCTCTATGCGCCACGGCGGACGCTACCACCTCTAGGCGTCACGGCGGACGCTACCACCTCTAGGCGTCACGGCGGACGCTACCACCTCCCCAGAGTGACCCCACCCTGTGTCCAGTAACCCCAACCCAATGTCCCGCACTCCCCAGTCATAGACCAATATGTGTGTGTGACTGCGCAGCCACTATGTATGGTGATAGGCCTTGTTGGTGCACGTGAGGTTGGGGGTTACCTGCCCGGGCTCCAGCCACGGGTACCGCTATACCACTAGGATCGGATCCACCGAGATATCCTCCTACGCGGGGGGTGAATTCCAGCGTGGATAATATCACCTTCAGCTCCGCGCCGTCTCTCAGGGTCAGAGTGCTCAGGGTCTGTCTGCTGCCAGCAGGCCGCAGTCAAGGTTAGCTTGGCCTCCGTGGAGATAGTCCAGCTCCCTCTAAGCAATGTCCGTGGTACACTACTAGCCAATAGATAATGGGGCAGGTTCCCTAACCTAGGGCCTGTCCCTGCAATACTCAGCTAGGATGACTCAGGGCTATCTGGGGCTAGGGGATTGCTGGCCTAGTGCAGAGAGTCACTGACCCCTGCACCCTACCTCCTTCCCCTAGCTGCTCCTGTCACCAACTCCCGCGTGCAAAACCCCGCGAAATGTACATTACCGACACACTTTATTCGAGTGTGGTCGGTACCGCAAGCCGGGAAATCTCCCGGCTTGCTAGTGGCCGCCCCTCGGCGTGCCGCGCGTCATAGACGCGCGGTCACGCGTCTTCGGGAGCGTGCGCCCCCTGCACGCGCGTCCAGGGGCTCCCCGAGGGAGCCCTGGTGTCCCGCGATCGCGGGACAGCGGCAGGGGGTTCCGGGGGACCCGGCGGACCCGGCAGCGGTAGGGAGAGCGCCCCGATCGGAGGGCGCTCTTCCGCTGCTGCAGCGCGCGCCCGTCACTCTCGGGCGCGCGCCAGGCTAATGCTGCGGCAGAGAACGGGCAAATGCTCGAATAAACTCTGCCGCAGCAGTATCTATCTCCCTCCTAGGGAGATCTGCAGCCCTATTGGCTCCCTGGAGTCATGTGGCTTTGCCCCTGTGCACCCTGGGGGCTGTCCATGCTGTCTTGAGCATGCGCGAGCTGTCTGGGGCCTCTCGCGTTAGCTGGCCTCCTGCGCATGCGCAACGCACTATCCATGGCGGCGCCCTGCTTCCCGAGCCGCCGGGACCCTTCGCGACGCGACCGCGGCCTTAGTAACGGCCCGATCGCGTCCCCGGCAACCGGCCCGCTCGCGTCCCTACCAACCGCCCCGCTCGCGTCCCCGGCAACCGGCCGCAACTCCCAGGTGACACGCCGCTCGCGCTGGCAGAAGGGGGGCAACTAGAGCAAGGGGGACCTGGCTACATCCTCCCCCTGGTGAAAAACCCCAACAACCTCGCTTGGGATAAATAACTCAACCCGTACAGAAATTATATAATAAAAATGCATCAGATCATATAACTTATCACAGCGGTGCGCAAACTGTGGGGCGCGACCCCCAGGGGGGGCGCGAGACTGCCGACGGGGGGCGCGGGGTTTACAGAGGCCCCGCGCGCTTCCCGAAGGCACTTAAATTAAGTGCCGGGGGAGCTGCAGGGCCTCTGTAAACCATAATTACCCGTGGCTCCGGCGGCTTCCTCCCGGCGTCGCCATGGCAACGCGGCGTCAAAATGACGCTGCGAGGTCATGTGACGTCACGTTGCTATGGCAACGTGACGTCATTACGCCGGAGCGAGGGTAAATTGGGGTTGGGGGGAGCGCGGGAGTGAGGGGACAGCCGGCAGGGGGGCGCAGGGAAAAAAGTTTGCGCCCCCCTGACTTAGCACATACCCAACTCTAAACAATATTGCACAATTCTGTGAGCATCGCAATCACAGATTGGATCTTGCTCCGAGAACACTGCTGAGCCTCATAATGGGGTGCCCCCATTTGATCGTAGGTGACCCGAGTTAGAGGGTACCGGATGCGCTGGCTCCGTCGGAGTTGTTCTTCTGCGACTCCCTCGGGGGAGTAATAAGCACCGTCCTGAGGCTCAGCCTCTTCCCTTGAGGGGAGAAATGTCTCTGCCCAGTCTCTGTTAGGCACAAAGCACGGGCTTTGTGGATCCAAAGGCTGGCCTGTTGGTGCCACCTTAGTAGGCATTGGCTTACGGGGCCCCTTACCCGTAGCTCCTCCGGGAGATGCCCCTTCTGGGGAATAGTCCCTTTGAGAGGGTCCCTCCATAGGGTCTTCAGGAGTTTCAAAGTGGGTCTCATTATTTACAGTCTCTTGACCCACTTCTGATAGATCGAACTCACCTTTGAGCGGCGTGGCCTGTATTTCTTTTTCCTCGTCTCCCACTTGGGGAATGGGGAGAAGGTGATTACGATGCCAAACCTTTACCCGGCCATCGGTGTCTTTGATGCGATAGACCGGGAGGCCGGGCATCTGTGACTCTACCTCATATACGCCATCTCTCCACCGGTCTGCCAGTTTATGTTTTCCGGGGATTCCCAAATTACGAAGTAACACCGCGTCCCCAGGACGTAACTCTCGATACTTGACTTTATTGTCATATCGTCTCTTATTGCCAGCATTCATTTTAGCTGCAGACTTCTCGGCCTGTTGGGTAGCTTGCTGCAAACTGTCCTTTAGCCTTTGCACATACTTGAAATGGGTAGCATTGGGTATCCCATCCGTTGATACTCGAAGACGCACATCTACTGGGAGTCTTGCCTCCCGCCCAAACATGAGGAAGTACGGGGAGAATCCCGTGGACTCATGGCGAGTACAGTTGTACGCGTGTACCAAAGCTTCTACATGACGACTCCATTCTGTTTTCTGCGCGCCCTTCAGGGCCCCAAGCATGTCCAACAGGGTCCTGTTGAATCGTTCAGGTAAAGCATCTCCTTCAGGGTGGTACGGAGTCATCCGGGATTTGGCGATGTTCAGCATTTTAAGTAATTCTCGAATCAGAGTACTCTCAAAATCTCGCCCTTGGTCGGAGTGCAGTCGGTGTTGGAGACCGTAATGAACGAAGAACTTCTCCCATAGAATTTTTGCGACTGTAATGGCCTTCTGGTCTTTTGTGGGAAAGGCCTGCGCATATCGGGTGTAATGGTCCGTGATGACCAGCACGTTACAGATTCCTCGACTATCAGGTTCAATACACAGAAAGTCCATACACACCAGGTCCATTGGACCAGAACTCTTGAGATGGGCCATGGGAGCTGCTCTGGTAGGCAAAGTCTTGCGTTGAACGCACCGGGAACAACGACGGCAGTGTTGTTCCACCGCTTCCCGCATCTTGGGCCAGAAGAACCGGTCTCGGACTAGCCCAAAAGTCTTTTCTACACCGAGGTGCCCGTGTTCATCATGTAGAGACTTCAACACCATATATCTCAAGTTGTGGGGTAGAACCAGTTGTCGCCTATCAGGGTGGTTATGATATTGGACTACCCTATAGAGCAAACAATTGTCTATCTCGAATTTGTCCACCTCACGCATTAGTAACACTACCAGGTCTCGGGGAGCACTCTTCAATAGAGCGAAATTCTTTCTTTGAACAGCTTGCCGAATAATGCTGATTACTGGATCCCTTATTTGATAGTCCACTAAGTCTTTCCATCTTATGACTTTGTCATGTGTTATGTTCATTCCCTCAGGATCGCAGTAGGCAGCGGGGATCGCCTGCGATCGGCACCCTAACGAATCTGCAACTCGTAGTTCGGAGAAGGCTTCCCGATCATTGATGACGGCCGCTATGCTACACATTGCTCGCATCCCAGGTCCAGGGATCTCTTCCCATTCATCATCATCGGGAGTAGCACTTAATCCTGGTCGTCGTGATAGAGCATCAGCTCCAATGTTCAAAGGCCCCGGCTTGTACTTCAGAGAGAATCTGTAGTTACACAGGGTTGCCAACCATCGATGCCCTGCTGCATCCAATTTGGCGAAAGTGTTGATGTACGTGAGGGGATTGTTATCTGTCCTTACCTCAAACGTAACACCATAGAGGTAATCATGAAGTTTCTCGGTGATCGCCCACTTGAGAGCCAGGAACTCTAGCTTGTCTACCGGGTATTTCTGCTCACTGGGTGTCAGACTGCGGCTGATGTAGGCTACAGGTCGAAGACCCTCAGGGTGCTTCTGATGCAGGACAGCGCCCAGTCCATTGAGACTGGCATCCACATGCAGGAGATATGGTTGTTCCGGGTCAGCATACTCAAGCACTGGTGCTTCCGTCAGGCTTTTCTTCAAGTTCAGGAAGGCCCGTTCACATTCAGGCGTCCACTTATCGCCAAACGGTTGACGGGCCGAAGTGGCTTTCCTTCCGGTATCTTCAGGGTATATCTTCAGCAGATTGTTCAGGGGTTTAGCTCGACTAGAGTACCCTTCCACGAAGCGACGGTAATACCCACAGAAACCGAGGAAAGATCGCAGCTCCGTGACATTATCGGGACGCGGCCAGTTCACTACCGCTTCTACTTTGGCCGGATCGGTAGCAATCCCTTGAGCAGACACGATGTGTCCCACGTAGGTCACCGAGGTGTGACAAAACCGACACTTGTCGAGGGATAACTTCAATCCCTCTTTTCCAAGACGGTCTATCACCTTCAGCAACCTCTCTTTGTGCTCTTCCAGGGTCTTCCCGAAAACAATGATGTCGTCCAGGTAGACAAGACACTCCCGAGGGTTCATGTCCCCTATCGTTTTCTCCATCAGTCGCTGGAAGGTAGCAGGAGCTCCACATATACCTTGGGGCATACGCGTAAATTGGTAGAAGCCCAGAGGGCAGACGAAGGCCGCTTTTTCCTGATCCTCTTCACTCATAGGTACCTGGTAGTACCCAGATCGCAAATCGAGCACACTAAACCATTGGCTCCCGTTTAGAGCATTCAAGATCTCTTCAATGCGAGGGAGGTTGTATTGACCAGGTACCGTACGATTATTCAGAGTTCGATAATCGACGCACAACCTTACAGATCCATTCTTCTTCCTTACTACCACTATGGGCGATGCATAAGGACTCCGCGACTCTGTCAGTATCTCAGCGGTCTCCATTTCCTTCAGGACGTTCCTTACATCGTCCACATCCCTGGGGGCGATACGACGAGAGCGTTCACGGAACGGAGTGGCGTCACTCAGTCTAATGGTGTGTTGGGCGTTGCGACTGCGGCCCACATCCATCTCGCTGGTGGAAAATACTGCCCTTCTTTTATTCAGCTTGACCGTCAGTCGATCCTTCCACTCAGTTGGCAGCGTCGAGTCTCCAAAGTTGAAATCCAGATCGACTAACTGCTCTCCCACTGCAGCGGCATTCACCTGGGGCACTGTTTCTACCGGGCTAACAGGATATATGCTGCCCAGACTTTGTCCTACATCCATGTCCATTGGAAATGGAGAGATATTTTGAACATACACGTAGGTTCGGAGAGGAATTTGGGTCGTCCACTCTCTCACTTCAGGTATTACCCTATACCCTCTCTGGATCTCTTCCTCAGGGTCACTCTCCAGAGAGAACAGATGATCGGTCTCATCTCGATCCGGATAACAGCACCATACTGCCAGGCGTTTCACTCCCCCTGGTGAAATGGTCGTCAGTCCGCGTTGACGATTGTAGAGGTCCCCGTGACGCTCTAAGACATATACTCTGTTGCACTCCTCTCTCAGTACAGGATCCAGGAGTGGATTGGCCATTGGCAATTCATTGGTCTCTTTCAAGTAGGCTCTGATTAAGGCTCGTACTATATCCGTATTAGTTCCCAAGATGACCGGGTACTGACACTGTCCTTGAGGCTTTGGGCACACCATTGCCTCCACATGCATGGGATGTTTCTTGCCGGTGTTCAATTGAAGTATCTCCAGTTGAACGCTCACAATCCCATCGATGGGGTAATCTTCATTGCTCAACCCCCTCACCTTCATATGTTCCGCCGACCGCAGGGGACAATGCTTAAGGTGTTGGTCGTAGAAGTGCCGGTATATTATGGTCACTTGGGACCCGGTGTCCAGTAAAGCAGCGGCATAGACTCCTTCTACTACCACACGCACGATGGCAGAGGGGCCTACTTGACAGTAACCATCTCCGACCGGAGTTCCTTCGCCTGGGCTCAGGTCAGTAGGGGCTTCGGGAGGCGCGGGGGTGACCTCGGTTGTCTTGGCTTCTGAGGTCTGTATTTGACAGATCATAGTCCTAGCCGAGCTTCCTTTACGGGGCGTTTCCTTTTCTTGGGTGATTCCATCAGGATTTTCAATGATCCTCATACTATCCCTGTAGTCGAACCCAAGGTGGCGGACTTTCAGCCAATATTGACACAATTAGAAAAAACTCTAGTTGCAGAAAGCCGACAGTGGTGGGAGGTTACAACCCTAAGCAAATATTTAGAAAACCACCGAATCCCACGTGGACTTAGAGTCCAAAAAGTACCAACCGTGGATACACAAAATGTATCATTCATGAAGGAATGGAATGACTCTCTAGATCAGTGTTCTTTTTCGTTGATGAAAATGCTAATACATCAACGTAAAAAAACGCTGATACAACTAGACAATGAAATTGAGGAGTTAAAAATAAGACTTGACCCGTATCTAAATAATAAAGAACTTCTGGATATGGAACCCACAGTTAAAAAGAGACTAGATCAGATTGAACTAGAAATAGTGGGTACCAAACAGAGTAAATTCTTTAGAGATAAGAATGATTATGATACGGGTCGTATATAATATAATATATAATATATAATATATAATATAATTATAAAGGTCCTCCTGATTTGGGATGGAAGTATGGATAAGTTAGACACATTCCTCGCAGGATTAAATGATAATCCATATAATTTGAAGTTCACTACAAAGCACAGTAGGAGCCAGATTGAGTTTTTAGACTTACTCATATACATTGAGGATGGCCAGATTGAGACAAAAACCTTTATAAAAAGTGTGGACACCAATAACTTTTTGCTAGGTGATAGTGGACACTCTGAGAAATGGATTAATAATATCCCACTGGGACAGATGCAAAGAATTAAACGCAACTGTACCCAGAAACATGTTTTCGATGAACAAGCCAAAGAGTTAATGACAAAATTTGTAGATAGAAAATACAATAAAGAAATAGTGGAAGATGCTTATAGAAAGGTATCTCTAATGAACAGGACAGAGTTGATCAAATACAAAACTAAGGACATTAGACAGAGAGAGGAGGGTAAAATATCAGTCCCCTTTGTTACTAAGTACAGTAGTGCAGCTAGAGATATTAGGAAAGTTATCCATAAACATTGGGGAATCTTACATAAGGACCCAATGTTACAACAAATACTGCCAAAAAGACCGGAAATTATCTTTACAAAGGCCACTAATTTAAAACAAAAGTTAGCCCCAAGCTGTTTAAAAAAAGAAAACCAAAGACCTGTAACGATCACAACTGGGTTCTTCATGTGTCAATCATGTAAAGGTTGTAAATTACATCCTAACTCCCAAAAAAGCTTCAAAACAATAAGATCAGAAGCTTCACAAATCAATTATGATATAAAGGACATGATTGATTGTAATACAAGTAATGTGGTATATTTGTTGCAATGTCCTTGCAATAAACAATACATTGGGAGGACAACCAGGAAACTCAAAATACGCATTGCAGAACATGTAAGGAATATTGAGAAGGGCCTATTACAGCACAGTGTATCCAAACATTTTAAAGAATTTCATGGCCAAGACCCCAAAGGCTTAAAATTTGTGGGAATCGAGAAAGTTAGACCAAGTTGGAGAGGAGGGAATCCAGTAATAAAAATATCTAGACAGGAGACATACTGGATTTATGCCCTCAAAACATTAGCCCCACTTGGTCTTAACATCGATATAGATTTGGGATCTTTCTTGATGGATTAGGGTCCATCTATGATATGTATGGTTATAAATTACATTATCTGTGTCAATATGTGACTGATGAATATTATAGGATCACATTATAAGTAAATTGTTATTTGGGGTACCTTTTTACGAGATATGAAATGGCCCTTCCTAAAAACAAACAAATACATATTTTTCTGCAATAGCGTATGAGAGAATTTGAAGTATACGACAAATTTCCAAAGTGTGAATAATGAATTTCTTATGTTTGAATAACTTTCTGTTATGTTCTGTTCTGAACCACTGTTTAAGATTGTCCTGTACTAATATTAGTTATGCACATTATGAGAAATATGTAGTGCTACAAATAAGTGTCATTCTATTCACAAAAGCCTGCCTTAATATGGTCCCTATGAGAACAGCAAATTAGCTTTGTTGTCCAAACAGAACACTATTCTCTAATATATAGCAATTAGCTATGTGGGGTAGTTACTTGACTTAGAATAAGAGCTTACATTTAGCTATCTATCCCATGTTATGTAAAATTACATTAGTCTGGTTGTTTGAAGAAAATTAAATTCTCTAGTCCTAAACCCACCAGCTGTATGTAGAACAAACACAACTTAGAATATTGAGCCATATATATGTGATATAATTTATGTGTGGGAACACAAGATTCAATAATTAATCGTAGGAATAAGGGGTTAATAATATGAATGTTATTGTACTATTTACAATTCTATTTTTGTTTAGTTAAATCGGTTTCCTGGCATAATATTTGTAAAGTGCCAACAAATATATATAACCCCGCAATTTCTAAGTATTTACCCCCACAATTTCACAGGCCTAAGTAACATGTAGCCATTTAAAAACCTCTATAGTATTAAGGTAAATAACGGTTATTTCATTATATTTCCCCGATAGGCCATCCAGTATTATATATAGGGGTATCTATAAAAATAGTAATTGTGAGTATAGATAATATACAAAATGTTTAGAACTCGCATATTGCTTTGTAGAAGTTGTTAACTGTTAAAGGTTAGTTAAATCACCTGTCAATTGTCTCTGGTATAACAATTCCTTTCTAGATTAGAGAAGTCAGTATAGTTCCTTAAATATCTTTGTTACAATGAGAATATCTATTATCATATCACTCTAAATGATTATTCTTTATGTATAATAACTGGTATAAATAAATAGTACAATGACAGGGCACATTGAGTACAAATTATAACCATGAGGCCAATGTATTTTGTATAATTGTTTTATTGCTTGATCAATTAATTTATGCATGATGGAGGAGGGTATATAACCCCAGATAAGGGAGAGAGAGCAGAATCAGCCCCTGACGAAGCCTAACGGAGAAACGCGTAGGGCGTGGTGTACATTGAACTAAGCAGACTCATTAGAAGAAGCAGACAGCAGCAAGGAGGTGCCGGTGGCCGCCTGTCCCACTATTTGCCTGCAGGGAGAACGGCAGTGCAGAGGATCGAGGCCCTACTCCCACAGTAGACCGGACGAAGTCTCGCGAGAGTGAGTGACGTCACCGCGCCATCACGTGGTACGGAACGTCCCCTGGGGCCGCGGGTAACCACAGGAAGAGAGAGGACTCTTCGTGGGAAGATAACACAACGCACGGAGTGCCACTGTGGACTGCACCTATAAGAAAGTACCGTGAGTACTATATATACATTAGGAGCGGCGGAATAGACCTATTAGGTTGTGAAAAACTGAGTAATACACTCATTCAGAGACTGTGTGGAGCAGTAGAGACACCTAATGTGTTTGCTGCATTTAAAACAGGAGTATTTCACTTGTGGTCAATAACCCATATACCAAGGACTGCTGAAGAAATCTGCTAAGGGCTAACTACCCTATTTCTATTGAGTGTGAGAAGCTCAGAATTCTCAAAAGTTTTATGTTATCTCACAGAATGTGAGTGTTTTACCTATCCAATTTTTTATTAAGAATTTTAATAAATTGTGTTATACTATTTGCACTTTACCTCTCTTCGTGCATGGTAATCTGTGCTGGAGATCATTACTGCTGTGGACGCCCAGCTGTTCCAGATCCATCGCATAATTGTTCCAGATCCCAGAGTGGATGCAAGGCTTGACTTTATCATTTATACTGTAAGTGCATATAATACCTTCTGGCGGTTTATTGAGTCTGAACATACTACCCTATGTTTTCTCTGTCTTTTCTTGTCTCCTTTTGCGCCTAGGTCATTTCTTGTGCACATTTCGTTACCAGCCCGTGGAGCGGTAGACCTTTTGGCTGCATATAGAGTCAGGGATAGTTAGACTGTAAGGGTATATACCCTCCATGATATGTGGTAAATATTCCATTTTTTAATTTCAGTGTGGTTGCGCTTATTGTATTTCTGTTTTTTATATATATATATATATATATACAGGTATTAACTGCATCATTAGCTATCTTGCACATAGTGGGTGCAGGATTGGTGCAAAACTGTGCAACATCAATTGAGGATAGATAAATATCTAGTTATGTGTAAAAGTTGTAATAAAATTAATTTCATGATTGTCAGGATATTGTGAATATGAAATGTATTTGTAGCGTGTTTTATGTTATATGTTGTATTATGTGTATGTTAGGCTGCCGTTTTTTTAGCACAGGTCATGAGTGACAGGAGTATCAACCACTCACGATTGTCATAAGATCAATTTGAGAGACAATCTATTTCCACCAATTGTGTATCACCTGCCATTATATAAGATATGCATGGACTGTGCTAATTAACCCCTGAAGAAGTGCGCATGTGCACGAAACGCGTTGGGTGTTTTAGAGAATCATTTGGTTAGTGAACACCACAAGGAGCGGACCCCTGCATTAATCCCTAGTTCCAGACGGCAGTGGAGACGTGTGGCAAGCAGCAAGCGGCGAATTGCTCCACCTAGCGAGTGACGTCATTCCGGACGGAAAATCTCGCGAGGGTTGGCCTGCAGAGACGCCCGGCCTGATAGTTATCAGAGGAGGCACCGGCGGCCATTATAGAAGCACCACGCGCCTAGGATCAGCTGATACCGGACTGCATCTCTTGCTATCACTGCCTGATAACTCTGGATTGTTGTAAGTAGGATTCCGGTTTTTACACACCGGATCCTAGACCTGCTCCATAGTTCACTGCCATTTTTAGTATATTGTTCTAATAAATCTCTGTTATATTGTCAGCCTTTCTGTCAGTGTTGTTAGTGGTGTATGTCTTGTGTGTGTGTGTGTTACATGTTTCATATATGCAGTGTCACGCTATGATTTCTCTCTTATCTTCCCTGCATTATATACCACGGTTGCTGCTGTGGAGCCTGCTGTCTAACAACTGGATCACCTGTACTGGACACTGCAGCACATCTTTGGACTTATTTTCCTTTTGGACATTTGAGGCGCCGGTCTGTATTGTTTTCTCTGTGCTTTTCACTAACTGTGTTTGGGTTAGTTTTTTTTCCTGGCAGCCGTTCTATATTTAGTTAACATACTACATTGTGGTTTTTATTGTGTAATATTTTATTTTGATCTAAATTGATATTTTAAGCGCTATTTACACCATTCTTTTTCTTTAGCCTGACCGCATGGCTTCATTGCGGAAGTAGAGCTTACCCCAGCTTGGGAGCAGGTGAGGGCACGTCCTTCTCCGCAGGCTCGATGAGAGAAAATGGCGTCCCCCGGAAGGACGTCACCGGAAGTGGAGCGGACGCCATCTTGGAGGGGGCAGACGAGCGAACCCGGAAGTCATCACCAGCCGGTGACAGGAACCGCGAAAACCTAGCGAGAAGCAGCTAGGGACACGGCGCAACCGGCCACCCACTCACAGCTCTGCGGTGTAACACAGGTGGAGCGGCAAGCCGGGGCCCCGGACACGGCCCAAAGAGCAGCGGCAGCGGACTGCAGTGTGCCTCCTGGCAGCAGAGGCAGCGGGGAGGGGGGACATCTTGCCACACACGGGCTAGAAGGAGATAAGAGATAACGAAACAGCGTGCACCCCACACCCAACATGAGCAGACAGGGCAATCCCACTCATACTGACCAACCATACAAAGGGGATAAGGGCGCATAAGCAGCAGGGTCTCTACACAGGGCAAGGCAGTATCTGACCTCAGGGAAGCAGCACGCAGAGGCACATAGCATAGATGAGAGGGTATGCAGGAGGTTGCACGAGCTGCAGGAGAACAGTGGCAAGCTTTTACATTTTACATTCTACTTTTTACGTTAATGGTTAAGGTTAAAAGTTACAACCTAGACAATAAAAGGTTGATAGCACAGACAAGGGAGGGGGGGGGAGGTGTTGCCCCCCGCGAAGGCCTTGAGCATGGGTCTCCACTTGGGCGCAGGGGGGAAACCCCGCGGGTGGCCCATGAAAGTCCCCACTAGGCCAGCCATTCAGGGCGGGAGAGGGGGATGGAGGGCCATCCCGGACTCCATCCAGGCTGCACGCCTGGGAGGGGCAAAGAAGGAGATTGGGGGAGCTAGCTCTCGCCCAGTCAGCGGACAGTTATTAAAAGTTCTAACGTGTGTCATGTTGTGTATTTCTGTGTCCCCCCAGTGTGTCCCCCTTTGTATCCCCATGCCGCAGTTCCAAGACGCTGAAAGTAGGAGCCGAATCCAGGAGCGCCCTCCCTTGGGCAAAGAATACCCATGCACGCAGAGGGTCCAGGGAGCAATCAAACAAAGAGTGGTGAGGGTAACTACTTTTGAGTAGAGACATTACACTCCTTTCACACAATGTGAAAGGCTTTAATAGCCCAGGAAAGAGGAAATTAGCTATGACGGACTACAAAAAGACAGACCCCGACATTTTAATGTTACAAGAGATGCATTTCTCTAAATCCAGCTCCCCGAAATATATCAATCACAATTACAAAAGTTGGTTCTCAGCCTCTGCTAGGAATAAAAAGAGGGGGTAGCTATTTTGCTGCATAACAGATTGCCATTCCAAGTACAAACTATAAAAAAAGATAAGAACGGTCGCTTCCTGATTGTCGTTGGGGAGATACGGGGCCACATGGTTACGTTGGCAATGGTATACGCCCCGAGCGACAACGCGGGGGCTTTCTTGGAGCGATTTTCTCTATCCTCAGAGGGATTGCTCAGGGGAGCATCGTCCTTGGGGGAGATTTTAATCAAACATTAGAGCCCCTGCTGGATCAATGCACCCCAGAGGGGCACAGTCGATCAGTAGTTAGGGCTACTTGGAACAGAGGCCTGAGATCCAATAATCTAACAGATGTCTGGCGAGAGCAACATCAGTCTGAAAAAGGTTATACATTCTACTCCCACGCCCACGACAGATACAGTAGGATAGACTACCTCTTTGTGTCTAGCAGAATGGTCTCGCAGATCTCAGACTCGGGAATCCACGAAATTTCGTGGTCAGATCACGCGCCGATTGAGCTGCGGTGCACAGAATTCAGTCTGGACAGGCCAGGAGCGAACTGGAAACTCAACGAAGTTCTGTTAAAAATCCCCGAAATCTCACAAAAAGTGGGGGATCGAATCAGGGTATATTTCCAGGAGAACACGGGGAGTGTGATTTCACAGTCCACCCTATGGGAGGCCCATAAGGCAACTCTGAGAGGAGAACTCATAGGGATAGCGTGTAAGCGAAAGAGGGAGAAGGATGCAAAGATTATACAATTGAAAAAGGAATTGGTGGTCCTGTCTACCCTTCACAAAGACAACAAAAATGCGATGACCCTTAAGGAGTTGCTAGACACTAAAACTAAATTAAACTTACTGCTGGCCTCCCGTGCTGAGAAGGAGCTGTCTTGGTCCAAGCGGAAATTTTATGAAAAGCAAACAAGCCAGATACCCTACTTGCCAATAAGCTTAGAGACAGAAACCAAGTCTCCCAAATTCAGTCAATTCGGACAAAAAAAGGTGTTCTCACCTCAGACCCAAAATTGATAGTAGAGGAATTTAGAGCTTATTATGAGTCCCTCTATGACGGCGAGAAAGTGGTTCATAATAATACCACTCAGGCCCGCCTGAGGACGTTCTTAAAGGAGGCTAAATTACCTCAATTGGGCGGAGAGGAGAGGGACGCACTACAGGCGGACTTCACTATGGAGGAGCTTCTAGAGGTAATGAAATCACTGAAAGCATCCAAAGCCCCCGGCCCAGATGGCTTCTCCAATCTCTATTATAAAAAATTTCGTAATCTGCTAGCTCCTCACCTGTTAAAATTGTGTAACTCCTTTCTGGACGGTGCCCCCATCCCGGCCTCTATCTCAGTGATCCACAAACAAGGGAAAGACCCGGCAGACTGTAAAAGCTATAGACCTATCTCTCTGATTAATTCAGATACAAAAATCTTCTCTAAATTACGGGCTAATCGCCTTAATAAGGTGTTGCCGCGGTTGGTCCACCCCGATCAGGTAGGGTTCATTTGTGGGCGGCAGGCATCGGATAACACTAGACGAATTATAGATTTGATAGATCTGGCACAAAAGAAGAATATCCCGTCAATGATGCTTAGCCTTGATGCAGAGAAAGCATTTGATAGAATAGACTGGCCCTACCTGAGAGAGACGCTTGGGGTGTTCGGACTGGGAGGAAGAATGGTGGAGGCAATTCTTGCTCTGTACCAGGGGCTGACGGCGAGGGTCAGGCACCAGGGCTTCCCGTCTGAAGAATTCCTGATTCAGAGCGGCACCAGACAGGGATGTCCTCTGTCCCCCCTTCTCTTTGCACTATGCATAGAGCCCCTAACAGCGCACATACGCCTAAACCCAAATATAGTAGGTATCCAAATCGGGGAGCAGTCACATAAAGTGGCCCTGTACGCTGATGACGTGATACTCACGTTATCACAGCCCCTCACCTCTCTGCCAAATGTCTTCAGTATCTTGGGGGAGTTTAATGCAATCTCGGGGTTCAAAATCAACCAGGCAAAATCTGAGGCCTTGAATATAAACCTACCTAAAGTCACTGAAAAATTGATCACAGTGAACTTTAACTTTAAATGGCAGACCTCCTCTATTAAATACCTAGGGGTTAATATCACAAAGCAATTTGGCACCCTGTATAAAGCAAATTACCCCGGACTAATACGGACTCTGAAGGAGGATCTCCGGAAGTGGGCAGGGTACAGTATATCCTGGATCGGACGGATCCAGACTCTCAAAATGAATCTACTCCCCAGAATTCTGTACCTATTTCAGACCCTGCCAATCCCTATATTTAGGAACGACATCCTCCGTCTGCAGTCGGCAATGGTGAAATTCGTCTGCGGTAATAAAACCCCCCGCATTAAAACTAGCACACTTAGTGTCATTATTGTCTCCCCACTCAACGATGTTATATAACAGAATACAATGCTATGTAACTCAAAAGTAACATCCTCCCCTTTTTATGTTCTGTACCCCATTCCCCATTGATCTTACCAAAAAAAGCAAATAAAGAACAAGTTTACAAAAAAAACTAGCACACTTATTCGGCCCACAACACGAGGAGGGTTAGCGGTACCTTGCTTGTTATCGTATTTCAGAGCGGCCCAATTATCCCAAATCACCCAGTGGCATACTGTACCTGCCCAGGACTAAAGCGCTGGGTGGAACTAGAGTCTGACTGTTGTGCCCCGGTGGCACTACAAGACTTAATTTGGCTTCCAAAAATGGTGCGTAAAACCATGAGCAATCCACTCTCCGCGGTCAGCGGCTCGTTGGCAGTATGGGATGCCTGCAAGTATAGATTTGCCCTTACGCGGCAGCACTCCTTGATGACCCCAATTTTGGGCAACCCTGACTTCGCTCTGGGCCTGCACGGTAAAGACTTTACGATCTGGAAACAGCTGGGATATACAGACAGTCCTCGGTTATCCGACACAATGCGTTACTCAAAATGGCGTTGTAAAGTGAAACGTTGTAAAGCGAAACACGCTTTCCCATAGGAACACTGTTTAAATGAAAGGTTCCGTTCCTGAAGGCATTTATAACACAAAAATACACCAAATATTTTATGAAGGCAATAAGATACGCAGCACACACATAAATTGTATAGTGTATATACTGTATATATATATATATATATATATATATATATATATAATATAACATAATAAATAATATATTATATAGTATAATATAATATTATGTAACGGATTTTCTGTCCTGGCCTGACCCACCCAATCTCATATTGGCCCCTGTGGTCTAACCAGTCCCCATTACAGTGTGATGTCTGGTGGTGCACCTGTTGGCAACAGGACTCCTGAGTCTCCCGCATGATGTTGTGTGGGGATTGCCTGCCCAGACAGGCAGCTGAGGTAGTGTGCTGAGTCCTACCTATATCCAGTGCAGCGCCTCCACCTCATCAGGATCCCAGCGTCCGCTTGTGGATGGTCCTGGTGAGGAACTCCTCTGTGGTGCCCCTCTCTGTGTAATTACTCCACACTTACACACGAGAGTATAGTTGAACAGGGTCATCTTTATTGATGGATGTGGGCTAGCTGCGCCTTGCAGTGGGTGTTCTTTAGCCACACATAATTGTTCAGCTGCTTCCCTCTGAAAGGTATATTCCTCCTTGATTAGGAATTCCCTATCCCCGCAGGGATATCTACCCTGTGCCAGGTCCCTGGTCACAGTCTCATAATTCAGCAGCTTATAACATAATCACTCTTCACTCCTTCCAGAACTGGGAAGAACCTATTACCTAATCCTAACTTTTGATCAGTGCTGTGCCTTATGTATCCTCTGGGGGCTGGCACAACTCTGACATCACTAACCATGGAGTCAGAGCCTGTGACCACTCCCATCCATACATAGGGCACCTCACCAGGGTGTGAGGGCAAACCTCCATGATTACTGCTGGCATGCCCATAACTTACCAGGCCTTACTGTCAGCAAGAGAGATGACTGCAGCCATTTTACAGCATGGTTAGATTCTCCCCCTAGTGAATCCCAACGACCCCGGCTGGGACCTAAATTTGAAGTACCTTTCTTCAGGAAGCACTGTAAAATGAAAACACACACATGCATAATTACTGTAACAACAGATGCAGGAAAAACACATTGCGCCAAGCGCGCCCCGGCCAGCAGCCACGAACTCGCACAACAGCTACCCTGTGCCTCCTAATAATAGTGCCGGGGATCGGGTTTCTTAATCTCCCGACCCCCCATATCCAGGACAGTCACGCTGTAGTCGCGCGACGACCCCCTCTCCGGCCGATACACTACTTTGTGTTTGTACACACTCCGGCCTATGCTCCACACCCGCATAAGGTGCGCTATTCGCTCTTCAGCTCTGCTACCCTTGATAGCACCCCCCTTGTTGACCATGTACTCCTCAATGGTCTCCCTTAGCCATCTGTCCATATTGTCCTCAATCTCCTGCATGAGGGGCTCAGGGACGTATGGGTACTCCAAGCCATGGGAGTACTTGTATTTGGCAGTAATGGCCCTTTCGGCCCGGCTACACCTAGTCAGATTAGCATTTCCTGCTCTCCCTGGTAATACCCAAGACAGGGGCTCGTCTGGGTCTACGGGATCCTTCAGTTTACTAGAACCCTGGGGCTTTACAGTACCATGCAGGATGCGGAACCACCGCTCCTCCATCTCCCTCTGGTGTCTCTCCGGTGTAAACTCCCCCTTCGCCCACCAAAAATCCACTACATCCTCCCGCCTTAGGAGGAACCTAGTGCGGTCCATCCAGGCCACATAACCCTCAAATAATGGGGCCCACCACCGGGTTTCCCTAGCTTTCTCGGGTTCTGATTCTACCGAATCTTCCTCCCCTACATCCCCCCAGGACGATATCCCTGATGTTCTAGCGGACGGTGGGTTAGACCACCTCTCGTGCTTAGGCCTCACTTCCGACTTAAAAATAGCTACGTTAGAGCCCCAGCTCGACATGGACGCCTCCCCCGAATACCCGCCACCCATTGACCCATCATCAGAGGTATAACTTGCCAGTCTCTCCCCAGTCCGTTCCTCACCGATTCCCTGGGACCCTCCCAAACTAGACATGGACCCACGGGAAAAGGTGACTGGGACAGGGGCTTTAGCTAAGGCATGGGGTTGGGCATTAGGTATCCACGGGGTTCCGACCCGCTCTCTACCATCAGATTATCCCGGATCATGGTGCGGATGATCCGCTGGTTGGGCCTCACCCGTCTCCGCTCTCCTTGTCGCCTGCCAGCTCTTGGCCTTCATGGGTGATCGGGAACCGCTGCCCGATCGCCGAAGCGTAGGTGTTCTCCTTCCGGTCGTTCCGCTGCCTCCGCCGGAAGCAATGTCGTCACCGGAACCGGATGTGACGCCATCTTGTGTTGGATCCCCATGCGGGATCTCTTCCTCCACAACGACATCCGCCGCCGGAAGTGATGGTTCGGCTCTCCGCTCCGCTTGAGCCTGGGCTAGGCCTTCCTCCGCAACAGCCGTTATCGGAGCCAGGTAACCACACGGGCTACTCTTACCGCTCCGCAGGGTGGGCGTGGATCGCCCGTCTCCACTGGACCCGCCGGTCCCTGGAATGGAAGGGCTCCGCCTCTCGACCTTCCGCTCCACGGGCGACCCCCGACTCTTCTTTCCGTCGCTCCCGGTAAGTGGCGTCTTCCTCCCGTTTCCTCCACAGGATACTGCCACAGGCCGGATTACTGCCCCGGATAATACCTTGGTTTCCTCATCGGAGGAATCCACTTTTACTGGGCTCGGGATCACCGATCGTGGTGATTGCCTTCTGGTCTTTCGGTCGGCATACTGACCGACCACTTCTTTTTCTCCTGACCCAGCCGTAGTAATCGGCTCCAATCCCCATTCTCCGGGATCTGCACTCTCGGTCCACAGTGCACCAGGGGACTCGGCGGACAGCCTAGCCGTATCCCCCGGGGGGGTCAATCGCTTGTACAAAGGTGGGCATCGGCCACAAATACTGGGTCCCACATCGTATCACCAACACTCCTCCGGGCACCGAATAGGGCTGGGTGGAGACCATCGTGGTTACCTCCTGCAGTTGTGTCATTCTCTTCGTGGGAGGCACTTGCAGCAATGGTCTGTTCTGCAAGCTAGCTCCGCGCGACTGACAAGCAGAGGTTGGATTGTCAGCCACTCCTTTGTCCAGCTCCGCCCGTATCTGACACAGCTGGAACCCACCCCCAGTAGTAGCAATTATGGGCGGGTCCCACAACGGGATAGGATGTCCTTTAATTGAGGCCGCACCTCTTACAGTCCTAGAGGGCGCGGCCACAGCTTTCGCGCCCTTAGCCCCAACAGGGTGGGGTTCTTCCTTTGGCGCCAATCCCAGCCGATTTCTTGCAGCTGCCTTGTGTGCAAAGTACCCTTCCTTCCCGCACACAACACCAGTTGCAGGAACTACTTTTGGTAACAGCACCGTCGGTTCACCAGCTCTTTGCTCCGCTGGATTCATACTCACGGGGCATAATTGGAACCCACTCCCCCTGGTTGAGATTAGGGGAGGGTCCCACAGGCTAATCGGTTGGCTCAGCACTGGGGCTGAGTGAGTCACTGTCCATGAGGGCGCGGCCGTAGCTTTCGCGCCATACCCCCCATCAGGGCGCCACTCCTGCCAACTCCCTGCAAGTTTTGCATTTGCAGAATTCTCTGCACTCGGCCCAAGCGGTCTCCCGGGGAAGCGGGAAGCGCCATTTTGGAATTCATTTCCATCAGCCCCAATCGCAATGTCCTCAACACTGTCCTCCAGGGTAGCACCCCGGTGTCCTAGGCAGGACCAAAATGGTGCGGCCACAGCTTTCACGCCACTCCACAACAGGCTCGTGAAAGACGTTTCAGTAGCAGCTTGCTCTTCAGTGGGACGCACGCCACGTGTGCTCTCCCCATCAGCCTCCGCCCGCCATCTTGGACTATCCGCACCGCGCGGATCCTCCACTTTTGCGGTCGCCATTCTTTCACTGTACTTCGAATTATTGTACATGGAGCTCCTCTCTGCGGGGCAGCCTCCACACCGGTACAATAAAGATATTGCCCTGATGCACCACCTTGTGCACCTAATGTAGGCTGGACTCGTGTTTGCCCTACCTCAGGCTAGGCTCACTCTCTCAGTGTCTGCTGTATCTCCTTCCTCCAAGTCTGTGCTCCCTTCGGTAAGTGGTCTGGAATGGGCTAGAGTACTCTGGGGCTTCCATGCAGTACTTGGGCGTCTACCTATCTTGGTTAGCCTAGCGCAGACCCTCTCCAGGATTCCTGACCACGTTAACAGGCTATCCCTTTAGGCATCCTACCAACTAGCACTGCCTCAAGGTGACTAGGACAGCTATAGCCCGGCTCCAAACCCCCAACTCCTTTCAGGCCCCTAGGTCGTCCCTGCGAACTGACAAACTCCATCAGCCCCCTGACTACCCCTAGGTCCATCCCAACACAGCACAAAGTGGCAGCAGACACTCTCCCTGTTTCCCAGTGTGCCTAGCAAAAGCCTATCCTGTTGACAGGTCTACATATCTCAGCAGCGTCTCCAAATGTAACGGATTTTCTGACCTGGCCTGACCCACCCAATCTCATATTGGCGCCTGTGGTCTAACCAGTCCCCATTACAGTGTGATGTCTGGTGGTGCACCTGTTGGCAACAGGACTCCTGAGTCTCCCGCATGATGTTGTGTGGGGATTGCCCGCCCAGACAGGCAGCTGAGGTAGTGTGCTGAGTCCTATCTATATCCAGTGCAGCGCCTTCACCTCATCAGGATCCCAGCGTCCGCTTGTGGATGGTCCTGGTAAGGAACTCCTCTGTGGTGCCCCTCTCTGTGTAATTACTCCACACTTACACACGAGAGTATAGTTGAACAGGGTCATCTTTATTGATGGATGTGGGCTAGCTGCTCCTTGCAGTGGGTGTTCTTTAGCCACACATAATTGTTCAGCTGCTTCGATCTGAAAGGTATATTCCTCCTTGATTAGGAATTCCCTATCCCCGCAGGGATATCTACCCTGTGCCAGGTCCCTGGTCACAGTCTCATAATTCAGCAGCTTATAACATAATCACTCTTCACTCCTTCCAGAACTGGGAAGAACCTAATAACTAATTTTAACTTTTGATCAGTGCTGTGCCTTATGTATCCTCTGGGGGCTGGCACAACTCTGACATCACTAACCATGGAGTCAGAGCCTGTGACCACTCCTATCCATACATAGGGCACCTCACCAGGGTGTGAGGGCAAACCTCCATAATTACTGCTGGCATGCCCATAACTTACCAGGCCTTACTGTCAGCAGGAGAGATGACTGCAGCCATTTTACAGCATGGTTACAATTATATAGTATAATATTATATATATACGCTCTTACAACGCTTTGCAACGTTGTTTATGTGAATGTGTATATATATATACACACATACACAACGTTGCAAAGTGTCATAAGAGCATTGGATAAGCCATTTTGGCGTTGTAAAAATGAATATAGGTATGCATTGCATAGCGTTGGATAAGCCGTTCGTTGTAAAGCGAAGCGTTGTAAAACGAGGACTGCCTGTACACGGCTATTTCACCTGGAGGGATGCATAACAATACAATCTTTTGAGCAAATTAAATCTGAAAAAGCAGTACCAAATTCTTTAGGTACCTCCAGTTAAGGGCATTCTACGCTAAATTCCCAAGCCGCCCGAAGCGCACAAATTTTGAACAGCTCTGTTCCAGAGGAACAAATACTTGTGGACTCATCTCCCGTATATACAGAGAGGTGGTCTCCCCAGCGACCAACGAGGACTAGGTGTTGAGTTACAGGACTAAGTGGGAGAGGGATTTGGGAGAGACATGGACTGGGACCATATCATTACAGACGTGTCCAAAAGTTCTATTTGCACCACATTAAAGGAGAATGCGTATAAGGTCCTAATGAGATGGTACCTGACCCCCATACGATTATCTAAGTTTGTCAGAAATTACTCCCCATTGTGCCCTAAACAATGTGGAGAACGGGCAGACTTGCTACACATGCTGTGGAGTTGCCCCAAGTTAGCCCCACTGTGGGAGGACATCAGGAATTGGCTCCAGAGAATTCTCGGTCGCACGATCCCTTTAGACCCCTGGTTGTTTCTGCTGGCCAGACGCACCCCGGGGCTAAATAGATCGGTGCACAAATTAATTGCACTTTTTGCAACCGCCCTGAAGTGCGAAATCGCAGCATTTTGGAAGCAGCCCGAGATACCCAATATCCCACAAATCAGGAATAGAATTTGGTATGTCTGTCGGATCGAGCAGTTAACGAGTTTGGTTAACGACACCGGCACAAATTTCCTAAAAGTTTGGACACCTTGGTTGGCCCAAATGGATATCCCAGGGGTCAGTGCCTCTAACATATTGCTTTAATAGTCATTAACGCATTCTCCTTTGATGCTGGGAGACATTAGATGGACGTATACAAACTAACCAAACGGGACGTGACGCTAGGCCAGACAGGTGGAAGGGCTGGATGGATAGCCGCAACATAGTCACAGTGGCAGATGAAGGTCGGGACCCTCAGATTGATACCCCATCCCGGGGGCCACAAACGGTGGGCTCTTCCTGCGATGCTCTGGAGAACCGAAAACTTCTCGGGACTGCTACACTTTCCCTCTCCCTCCTCTCCGCTCCTCCCCCTCCCTCTCCTATATGTTCCCTGTCTATGGTCTTGTTCGTCAGTGCGTCTCCCCAGTACGTCAGTTTTGGTTCACATATAATAAATGAGTAGTCATGATTACATGTATGTATGACATTGGGTTGGCAGCTACTGTAATGAATGTACCATGCGCTCAATAAAAACATTTTTGGTTGGGAAAAAAAAGACGCATATCTCTGAAGCCGCGTCCAAAACACCCAGTGAAGCTGCATTTGTGAGGTGCCATCTCTAGACGTGGACCAGGATGCATCATCATCTTTGACGATAAAATAATGCACAAAGTCACATGCTGTGGCCTTATGCACTGTACAAGTACAGTATTTGGAGCACTTTTCTTGTTACAGGAATCATGAATAAAGTATTTTTCAAAGAGCAAATAGTGCCGAGATTGTCGAATACATTAGGCGTGATTTCCCATCTGGTCACCGTTTCTTCCAGGACAATGATCCAAAACATACCGCGTCTTCTCCGCATATTCATGCCTGCGGTATCAACTGGGTTAAGACGCCACCGGAGTAAGTACAGTAACGCTTTCTCATTGTTTTACACTGTTTATATCTCTAACTATTTCACCTTCTTTCCCCCTCCAATTCCAGATCGCTAGATTTGAATCCCATCAAATTGGTATGGCATCAGCTCAAGGATCATATCAGAAAAGTGGTGAAACCGTCAAAAAAGAATGAATTGGCGGATGACATACTGAGTTTTTGGAACAACATACTCACCGTAGAGAGATGTAATAAATATATAGATCATATTGCGACCATGTTGCCCATTCCTTTACAGCATATGGGGCAGGCAACAGGAAGGTAGTTAGGTACTGTACTGTACTATGGTAAGTACAGGTACAGCAAGTATGATACAGGTAAGTATGGCACTCAAAATAATCATTTTAACCTTTTTACTCAAAAAAAAGTTTGGTTTTAAATTGTTTCAACTTGTTATAGTTATACAGTAGTTATGTAGTATAGAGTTACAGTATATACTGTACAGTATACTATAGTTATACAGTACAGTATATACTGTATGTAACGGGTATTCCCCCACCCCCAATCACAGATAGAGTGCATGTGAGGGGGAACCTATATGTTACCAGGTGTGTGGTGCTTTATACCTAATACACACTAGATGGCGCTCAATATCTTAAATACTAAACACAGTGCAATAAAATCCTAATATGGATAAAACAAACACATTGTGGAAAAAAATGTGCAAATGATAAACACAAAAAGGAAAAAAACACTCAAACCCTTAGACGGACTGTTTCAGCCTCCACTTTTATCATGTTCGGATCAATTGTGTGTTTTTACTTGAACTTTGCACGTGAGTCTCTCTTCCTTGAGATTATACCTCCTCCATACAGTTCCTATTTGTGGCACTCTGATTGGCATTTGCCTTGGTCTATGGTGCCCGTTTGGGAGCCCTATTTACATATTGCTACAGTTTGCACTATGTTTTTCTTTTTTTCTTTTTAAAGGTATCTACGCTCCCCTGGTTTTTCTTTACCTGTGTTTCGTGTGGACCCTGAAACAGTCCATCTAAGGGTTTGAGTGTTTTTTTTTATCATTTGCACATGTGTTTGTTTTATCCATATTAGGATTTTATTGCACTGTATTTAGTGTTTAAGATATTGAGCGCCATCTAGTGTGTATTCTGTATCTGTTTGTTTCTTTTAGATAGGCTGCACTATTTTTTCACTATGGAAGATATAGAAATAGACAGTAACATACTCCAATGTTTTCTCTAGAAGGCACAATAAATCTGTGGACTTCAATAGTATTCTTAAATTAGATTTGGATAATGTCCCCATTATAGGGGAAGCTAATATCCTAGCATCTGAATTTGAAAAATTGGAGAAGTTGCTTATTAAAGACATAAAAAAATTCTGGGACTACACATTTTTAGAGCAATATGCCTTAAATGGGAGAGTCCCAAGAGGTCTTAGAATTTATAAAGATCCGTCCATGGATCTGGAAGATGAAAGCTTCATTGAGAAGTGGTATGGTCTTTTAGAAAAATGTTCTAATGACCTAATGGGTTTAGTTATAGACCAGCAAAAACACCATGTGTCACAGATTGATATAGAGGTGAAGGAAATTGAAGAGAGGATTGGTATTTTAGATCAGACCACACTCTTCAAAGAGAAAGATGCCCAATTGCAAAAGAAATTAGACAAACTTTGGAAAGAGACAATTACTAAAAAAGTAAAAAAATTCTTAAGAGATGAGGAAGACTACAAAAATGGGCCCCCTAGGAAACTTGAGAAAACTGAACCTAGTACTGAGAAAATGGTGGTAAAAAACATTCAAAATTCAAATTAAAAAAACCCTAAAAAAACTTCCCCCAAAAAGGATACATCTAAAGGAAAGAAAAAACCTAGAAAGTATACCCCAAAAAAGACTAGGGTAAGTCCAGAAAGGGAAAATTGGAGCACAAAATCATATAGAACCCCCCACCTACAGGGTAACAAATATGCTAAAACACAAGTAAGCATAGAACTAACCCCGAAAAGATCTATGAGTATAGATTATGACTCAGAAGGGGAGATTAGTATATGTAATAGAAGAGAACAAAGAGAAATCCAAAGAGACAAAATGTTTCAAAAAGGTGGCCTTAAGTTCAATAACAAGAAGGATTTTTTAGGGGAGGGGGGATCAACTTCGTTTCAGGGGATAAATTCATATGCCCCACTGATGGGAAGAGATCACTCCTCGGAAAAAAGGAAAAGGGAAAAAAACGACGAAAACGGGGAAGGGGACAAAAAGAAATACCCAAAGAAACCCAAGAAATAGGGAAAAACATTTTTAATTTGAGTTCTAGGGTATTAACTAAACCCGAAGAGTCCCTCATCTCAAAAGGTTTGAAGTTCGCCCCTACTGTGGGTTCTAGTAACTTTGGCCTCTTTTTAGACGCACAAAGATTTCTAAGAAAATTAACCATTAAGAGATTTTTTAGGCAAAAAGAGGTTGAGCTCAGAACTAGTGAGAATTCAAAAATGGATCTAAAAAAAGATCTAAAAAAAGATGTGATCCAACCCAAAGAAAATACACATATTATAATACACTCAGGTTTGAAATTACCATCCACCTTTTACCCTAAACATATGAAAGGAAAAAACCTAGATGTTTTTGCGCAATTGGTCCAAAAAGATTTTGAAAAGTTGGCAGGTTCAGATCATAAATTTGAGAACAATCTGAGTAAGAACGAAAGAGACGCCCTCAAAACCCTGCAGAAAGATAACAGCATAGTTATAAAACAAGCTGATAAGGGAGGAGGAGTGGCGATCCTAAACAGGGAAGATTACATAACTGAGGCATATCGGATACTAGGTGATAAACATACTTATGCACCCTTAAAAAAGGATCCAACCTCAGATTTTTTATGCAAACTAAAGAGACTGTTGGAAAAAGGGAAACAATATGGAGTTATAAATGAGAGTGAGTACAATTTTTTGTATAGAGAACATCCAATTAGACCCATCTTTTATTATCTCCCAAAACTCCATAAGAGTCTAGTTAACCCCCCAGGAAGACCCATAATAGCGGGTATTGATTCCCTGACGTCAAACCTGTCTGCATATATAGATACCTACTTACAAAAATATGTAAAAGAACTCCCGTCTTACTTGAAGGACACAACAGATATACTACGTGTTTTAAATAATCAAAAGTGGGAAGAAGGGTGGTTTCTTGCTACATGCGATATAACTTCCCTTTATACATGTATTAGTCACAAAGATGGACATGATGCCATAGATAGAGCTCTATCAAAGGATTATGACATGCCTCATGAACAAGCAAACTTTATCCTAGATGGGATAAAGTTTATCCTAGAGCATAACTATTTCCTGTTCGAAGGAGTATACTACCTCCAGAAGTGCGGCACCGCCATGGGCACAAAGTTTGCACACAGCTATGCAAATCTTCTCATGGGATCATGGGAGGAAGACCACATTTGGTCCATTGCAGAGCTGGGTGTGGACCTGTGCCTGTGGCGGAGATATATCGACGATATATTTTTTATTTGGAGAGGGGATGAGGAAAGTCTGAAAAGATTTATATACTATCTAAATGACAATCTGCTAAACCTCAAATTCAACTGTGAGTACAGTCGAGAAAGGGTTAATTTCCTGGATCTGACTGTGCTCATAGAAGAGGGAGAGATTAGTACTCAAACTTTCTTCAAAGACGTCGATATAAATAACTATATCACACCCTCAAGCTGCCATCACCCTAAATGGCTACAAAATGTACCATACGGCCAAATACGTAGGGTTAAGAGGAACTGTTCCAATATTAATGTTTTCAATAAACAATCTCTCTTCTTCCAGGAAAGATTTAGGGAAAAGAAATATGAAGAAAAAATCATTCAGGATGCAGTAGAAAAAGTAGGGTGTCTAGAAAGGAGAGATCTTATAAGGAATTCAGAAAAAGTTAAGATAAACAAAAATTTTGACATTTCCTTTCTTACAAACTTTAATAGACAATCCGAAAAAATAATAAAGATAATACGCAAACATTGGCACATTGTACAAAGTGATTCCATTTTAGGTGAGATAGTACCTGAACAACCAACAGTTATTTTCAAAAAAGCCAATTCATTGAAGAACTCATTAGCACCTAGTGCCCTGCAAAAAGTTTCTAAGGAGGGGAATAGGTGGTTACCCCAAATTAAGGGTTTCTTTGGGTGTACAACATGCCTAGCCTGTAGACATAGATCGGATGACAAATTTGGATTCCAGTCAAATATCACTAATGAAAGGTTTTCTATTAAACAACACATTACGTGTAGGTCAGAATACGTGGTTTACCTTATACAATCCCCATGTGGGCTTCAATATGTAGGCCAGACCACTAGGCCAGTTAAAACACGTATTCTGGACCACATTGGTAATGTGAGGAGAGGTATCACAACGCACTTTTTATCCAATCATTTTATTACAATACACCAGGGTGCCACTTCAGGACTGAGGTTTACAGTGCTGGAACATGTACTGCCCCACTGGAGAGGTGGGGACAGAAATGTCGCACTGAAAAAAAGAGAGCTTTTGGATCTTTTCTCTCAAAACCTTAGTGCCGTAAGGCCTGAATGTGGATTTTGAGTTAGGTGTTTTCCTTTAGTATTTTTTCATATTTTTTCATTTTATTATATACTAGCTGAGAGACCCGGCGTTGCCCGGGATGTAATGTTCCCGTTCCTCTCTCTCCTCCCCCCTCTCTCTGTTTGTCCCCCATTCACATCAATCCAGTCCCCCCCCTCCCTCCCTCCTTTACAGCTTCATGTAGCGTGTGTGCGTCAGTCACTGTGTGTTTGCTCGCGCGTCAGTGAGTCTGAGGCAGAAACACAAACATACACAGACTGACTGACGCACACACAGTCAGTGTGTGCCTCAGTCAGTGTGTGCGTGCGTCAGTCAGGCTTTGTGTGCGCGTCAGTCAGTGTGTGCGTGCGTGCGGCAGTCAGTCAGTGTGTGCGCGCGGGGCGTCAAAGGCAGGGGGGGGCGTCAAAGGCAGGGGGGGGCGTCAAAGGGAGGGGGGGGGGCGTCAAAGGGAGGGGGGGGGGGGCGTCAAAGGGAGGGGGGGGGGGCGTCAAAGGGAGGGGGGGGGGCGTCAAAGGGAGGGGGGGGGGCGTCAAAGGGAGGGGGGGGGCGTCAAAGGGAGGGGGGGGGGCGTCAAAGGGAGGGGGGGGGGCGTCAAAGGGAGGGGGGGGGCGTCAAAGGCAGGGGGGGGCGTCAAAGGGAGGGGGGGGGGGCGTCAAAGGGAGGGGGGGGGGCGTCAAAGGGAGGGGGGGGGGCGTCAAAGGGAGGGGGGGGGCGCCTCAAAGGCATGGATTCCTCCCCCTGCATTTCCTGCAGTGGACAGGAGGGTGGGGGCAGTGGACAGGAGGGGGGGGGGCAGTGGACAGGAGGGGGGGGCAGTGGACAGGAGGGGGGGGCAGTGGACAGGAGGGAGGGGGCAGTGGACAGGAGGGGGGGGGCAGTGGACAGGAGGGGGGGCAGTGGACAGGAGGGGGGGGGGGGGCAGTGGACAGGAGGGGGGGGGGCAGTGGACAGGAGGGGGGGGGCAGTGGACAGGAGGGGGGGGGGGCAGTGGACAGGAGGGGGGGGCAGTGGACAGGAGGGGGGGGGCAGTGGACAGGAGGGGGGGGGCAGTGGACAGGAGGGGGGGGGGGCAGTGGACAGGAGGGGGGGGGGGCAGTGGACAGGAGGGGGGGGGGCAGTGGACAGGAGGGGGGGGGGGCAGTGGACAGGAGGGGGGGGGGCAGTGGACAGGAGGGGGGGGGGGGCAGTGGACAGGAGGGGGGGGGGCAGTGGACAGGAGGGGGGGGCAGTGGACAGGATGGGGGGGGCAGTGGACAGGAGGGGGGGGGCAGTGGACAGGAGGGGGGGGGCAGTGGACAGGAGGGAGGGGGCAGTGGACAGGAGGGGGGGGGCAGTGGACAGGAGGGGGGGCAGTGGACAGGAGGGGGGGCAGTGGACAGGAGGGGGGGCAGTGGACAGGAGGGGGGGGGCAGTGGACAGGAGGGGGGGGGCAGTGGACAGGAGGGGGGGGGCAGTGGACAGGAGGGGGGACAGGAGGGGGGACGCAGTGGACAGGAGGGGGGACGCAGTGGACAGGAGGGGGGGGGGGGCAGTGGACAGGAGGGGGGACAGGAGGGGGGACGCAGTGGACAGGAGGGGGGACGCAGTGGACAGGAGGGGGGGGGGCAGTGGACAGGAGGGGGGGGCAGTGGACAGGAGGGGGGGGCAGTGGATAGGAGGGGGGGGCAGTGGACAGTGACACACACACACACACACACACACACACACACACACACACACACACACACCTCAGTTGATGCGCCCTTTCTCAGTTCCGTTTGGCGCCGGAGGTGGGGAGCGACACCTACCTGTACTTCCGGGCGCCGCCACCGTCTGACTCGGCGCCGCGAGGGAGGAAGGGGGTCCGCCATCTTACGCGCTGCGTGGCAGCTGCGGGAAGCGAGGTGATTTGGAGCGGGGAGGGGGGAGAGGTGATTTGGAGCGGGGAGAGGTGATTTGGAGCGGGGAGAGGTGATTTGGAGCGGGGAGAGGTGATTTGGAGCGGGGAGGGGTGATTTGGAGCGGGGAGAGGTGATTTGGAGCGGTGAGGGGGAGAGGTGATTTGGAGCGGTGAGGGGGGAGAGGTGATGCCGCTGGGGAGGGGGAAAGGTGATTTGGAGCGGGGAGGGGGAGAGGTGATGCCGCTGGGGAGGGGGAGAGGTGATGCCGCTGGGGAGGGGGAAGAGGTGATGCCGCTGGGGAGGGGGAAGAGGTGATGCCGCTGGGGAGGGGGAAGAGGTGATGCCGCTGGGGAGGGGGAAGAGGTGATGCCGCTGGGGAGGGGGAAGAGGTGATGCCGCTGGGGAGGGGGAAGAGGTGAGGCCGCTGGGGAGGGGGAAGAGGTGATGCCGCTGGGGAGGGGGAAGAGGTGATGCCGCTGGGGAGGGGGAAGAGGTGATGCCGCTGGGGAGGGGGAAAAGGTGATTTGGAGAGGGGAGAGAGGTGTGTGTGTGTGTGTGTGTGTGTGTGTGTGTGTGTGTGTGTGTGTGTTTGTTTTATTTATTTTTTTGGACCTTTGGCCCGTCACTCCGCCTCAGGCCAATGAGAGGTGTGGGGGGCGGGCCAAGGGGGTGGTGTGAGTGTGTGAGGCCAATGAGAGGTGTGCGGGGGCGGGCGGGCCAAGGGACCAATGAGATTGCCGCTAGGGACACCGGACATCCAGCAGGCAGGCATGCATGCAGGCAAACATACAGTGCTTTCACTAATATAGTATAAGATTAATTCATATAGGATTTTTATGGGATTATATTTTCACATATCTTTTGGAATATTTTTACTTTGTCTTGAGTTCATTGTTGTGATCCGATCTATGTCTGATATGTCATAAATATGGTCAAGACCCCCTTTTTTTTAAAATATGCCTTACTTTGTGTGTATATATGTGGAAATTTGATAATATGTTGTCTCTTAATCAAATTCTTTTTGTCTTATATCTTTTAAGATTCATCTATCGTCGTCCATTATGAAAAGTTGATAAAATTAGGACTATAGTAAGCGATTTATGTATGTGATAGATTTAATATTTTATATATTTTCTATCTTATGATTCGTTCCTTATTAATATAAAGGTAGAATCTTTATTTTTTAACATTTCTTCGAACTATTAAACCTTTTTATTATGATTTTATAAATAAATTGTTATAAATGTTCAAAATGTGTATATCCAGGTGTGCTGAGGCATTTATTTGATTTGCCCGCTATCTGGGGATGTTTATCAAATATCCTATAGGAGGAGAGGATATTGATAGGTATATGGGTATAAATAGACACTCATAACAGGTCATTGTTACTCCTGACGAAGCAGTCATCTAGAACGGCGAAACGCTTTGAGCGTGACCCTACGATTGAGAGGGAGAGATTGCCTGGAATCCCGTGAAGTCATTTTCCAACCGGCGGCGAAACCGGAAGTGACGTGTCGGCCCCAAGACCGGAAGTGACGTGTCGGCTCCAGGCTGTGGTGTACCGTGGCGGTTCGATGCAGTAGAGACGCGGTGATGTGATCTTGCGATTACCAACGTCAACGCTGTTATCCCACTGGGATTTTGTAAGCCTCCACTTTTATCATGTTCGGATAAATTGTGTGTTTTTACTTGAACTTTGCACGTGTGTCTCTCTTCCTTGAGATTATACCTCCTCCATACAGTTCCTATTTGTGGCACTCTGATTGGCATTTGCCTTGGTCTATGGTGCCCGTTTGGGAGCCCTATTTACATATTGCTACAGTTTGCACTATGTTTTTCTTTTTTTCTTTTTAAAAGTATCAACGCTCCCCTGGTTTTTCTTTACTGGTGCTTTATACCTGTCAGGCTCACAGGAGGCCTGAGCCTCCGCTAGTGAGAGTCTGGGGTGAATCCTCTGGAACGATCTTGCTTACAGCGCCTCCACCTGTGTAGGATTCTAGACGTGTAGAATGTACCCCACACAGGAACCCACCCAGAAACCACATACACCAGGGTTATGGCTAAAAGGTTTACTGAACGAGCAACACAACACAGAGTATCATATATAACAGTGCAACAATATCAGCATACACAACAATATATATGCCACCCTCTGCCACTAGCTGGCAGCTACATCCTTGCCCCTAACTGGGTTATACCTTCTTAGCCCCTACTGGGCTATACCCTTACACCCCCTTCCCAACCCCGTGTCCAAAGAGTCCAAGCCCACCCAAGTGTGTGAACAGGCCTGTCACATGTGAGGAGCAAGGTAAAGTTGGTGCACGTGTAGAAGGCTGTAAATACCTGCCCAGGTTTCTCTACACCTGGGTGTCTTCGCAAAGGGTCTACCGGCACCGCTAGGTTCAGCGCTGATCTGTACCTCCGTGTGGGATGGGGTCCAGCCGGACGTCCCACCGTAAGGACAGTCTCTGGATCAGCAACACAGCTTACAGGAACATGCAGCAAACCCTTTCACTGGGTCCCTGCACTAAGGAACTATACAGGGTCTCTCCCTGCTCTAAGGAACTGCACAGTGTCCCTCCCTGCTCTAAGGAACTGCACAGGGTCACTCCCTGCTCTAAGGAACTGCACAGGGTCTCTCCCTGCTCTAAGGAACTGCACAGGGTCTCTCCCTGCTATAAGGAACTGCACAGATTCTCTCCCTGCTAAAAGGAACTACACAGCTGAAGGGGCACATGGTCCTTACCTAAGGGCCTGCCCCTATGAACACCCACCCTCACTAGTGGAGGGGAGTCAGGGCCTCAACTCTAGCCCCGGGGATTTCTGGCCTAGGGCAGAAGCTCGCAGCTTTCTGCCCCCCTTCCTTCCCCCACTGTCTCCTTAGCCTAACTGACTCATGTGCTTCATAGTCTGCTTCCTGACTCTGCACACAACAATGTATACTTCTCCAGCAGGAGAAGCTGCAAGCTCTCTTGGCTGTCTGGCTGCCTGTGACCAAGGTGAAAGTGCAGTCCCCAGAGGCTGCTGGGAATTGTAGTCCTTTAAGGCCCTCTTTAATATTGGGGCCCCGTGTGCGCACTATAATAGCCGCCGCTACTCTCCATGGAGCCTATGCAAACCTGTAATGGCCGCTGCATCGCCCTAACTGCGCATGCGCGACTTCTAGGGGTCCCTGCACTATGGAGAGCCTCTTGTGCCAGTTCTCCCACACTAAAATGTCAGTCGCGTCTGCGCATGCGCGAGCCTCCGCGCCCCCGCGGACATAGCAAAGATGGCGGCGCCGTGCCTCCGACGCCACCGGGAGACGCGCTCGCCCCCGCAACTGCCTTCTCACTGCTGAAGGAAGGGGAAGAGGAACGGGGAATCGGGGAGCCAAAGGAGACCTGGCTACACCTATACAGACAATCACATGGTACGGTAGCCAATCAGAGCGTGGGAAATACATCCCAACTCTGATTGGCTCTAGTACCATGTGACAGGCTTTCAATGACGTCACATCCGTTCTCCCCCAAGCCTCTCTCACATGGTCTACTAGAGCTAATCAGAGTTGGGATTTATTTCCCTCGCTCTGATTGGCTACCGTACCATGTGGGGCCGGCCATCTTTCTTTTTATGACGTCATCTTAAAGGCAATTGAAGCACAGCCATTCTGATTGGCTGTGCTTTCATTGCCTTTAAATTACGTCATCATTTTTTTTTTTATCGGCCAAAGCACATGGTTTTCACGGCCCAATCAGGGCCGTGGGAACCATATTACGAAAATGTGACGTCATGGGCCTTTAAAAGCCTATGTCGTCTCATTTTAGAGCCAGAGGGTGTGGAGGGGGGACCTTCCCTCAAAGAAGAAGGCCGGGGCGTGGCCGCGGAACAGAAGAAGAGTGGATAAAGAATACAGATGAAGACTCCACAGACGGAATGGATTACAAATAGAAGACACAGACCCCTGAATTGTTATGGTTTATTTTTTTATGGTTTATTATTTTATGGGTTCCTGTGCGTGGATTGGTTCAAGTAAGCAGTATCAACGGGAGTCGGTGAGTGGGACAAGTAATGGTAAGTTTACAAAAGAAATGTATTTTATTTAGCTTTTACAGGTTTTGAACTTTTTTTTTTAAATGTGATTGATTTTTTTTTATGTCCATTTATTGCTTCTGTATTTATGTATGTTCCTATGGATATACATAATACAGAGCTAATAAAAGCTTGTATTGCTCATGTTTGCTTGCTTTTTTTTGATGCATTTTTAACTGTACTTTGCAGCTTGGTGTGCAAATGTGTTTGCTATGGTTTATTTCAGGGGGGGGCTTGCTTTTTCATAGTGGCTTATTGTAGGTTAGATTTAGTTGATTGATGGTAATTTATTTCTGATTCCTTGTTTTGTTTCTAGGATTTCAATAGTGAATTGTGTACAGTAATTGATTTGGATTGTATTGTAATCGATTTGTGAATGGATTGATTTATGGTAATTTATTTATTTTATTTAGAGCATTGTTTGGCATACAGTACTGTAGTGTAGTATGAGTCAGAATGTACTAGTACTGTATTGTGGTGGTAGTAAGTACAGTAGAACTGTATTTATTTGATTATGCTACTGTAGTTAATGTGTTTAATAATGGGCCAAATAATCTATTATCCATATCTGAATAATAGTTATTTGGCCCATTAATGTAATGTACTGTACAGTATGTGTGTTTGGTGGTACTGGGGGGTGATTTATTTAAATGTACTGTACTGTGTAGGCCATGTTCTAGGTTTTTTACACACAGGGTTGGCACCTGTGCCTTAACCCCTTCATTGCCTTAGCGGGCATTGCTAGGGTAATGAAGCTGCTTACATTTTTAATTTTTATGTATTGTGTGCGTGAGCAGGGGGTCTCCTGAGCTGAACAAAGTTTATTTCAGCCTTGGAGACCCCCTACTTCCCGAGTTACAGACCCAGTTATGGGGTGCCCGTATCCCTCTAGTCCCGCGGTCACGTGACCCACAATTTTAACATGGCGGGGATACCGGCACCCCATAACTGGGCCTGTAACTCGGGAAGTAGGGGGTCTCCAAGCCTGAAATAAACTTTGTTCAGCTCAGGAGACCCCCTGCTCACGCACACTATGAATAAAAATAAAATGTAAGCAGCTTCATTACCTTAGCAGCTACCCGCTAAGGTAATGATTTTTTATTTAGAGGGGGGGGTTGATACTAGTGTGGGGGAGCAGGGGGTCTTCTGAGTGTAGCGGTGACCCCCTTTTTCCCCCCCAATGGTTGTTGTGGGGTGGGAGATGCTGCACTTAGGGAACGCTCCGATAAAGGAGGTTCCGCGTAGAGGGAGCCGCCATGTTGAGGTTGGCGCCGGCGCAGAACTGAACCAGCAGGAGGTTGCGCATGCGCCGGGCAGGTGAACAAAGCCTGCGAAGGAGGAGAGCTTGGATAGGAGGGGAGTTAGGGGACTACGGGTCCCAGCAGCCCCGCGGTCCCTCGTGACGCGCCAGAACCAATGAGGTAGGAGACTAGGGAAGAAAAGGAAGTGGTGGGGCGCACGAGGAGTCAGAGCTGGCTAGCGGAGGAAGGAGAAGGAGCTCCAGTGTAGGGAGGCAGTCCGCCCCTACCTAGGCCGCATGCCCCAGGCCCAGTTAGGCCCTGAGCCCCAGTAGCGTGAAGCGGAGCTAGGGACTGGCCATAGTCAGGTTCCGGATCCCCTTACTGTGAACAATCATTACCAGGACAGTTCTAATCAGCGGGAGGTCTGGGATCAGGCCCCGCTACCAAGTCGCAGCGTGTCTGGGTGGGATCGCCCCAGACACCCACGGGTGACATCATCTACGCCCACGCCGATCCTTTGTGAAGATAGTTGCAGAACTGGGTACATTGCTGTGTGTGTGTGTTCATGTACATAAGTGTCCTGCGAAGAACCACTTCCCCTCTGGCGGAAGCTGTCGCAGGTGGAGGCGCTGCACCAAGTTATAAGTATTGTGCGTACCCCAGGCTCTCCGTGGCAGAGGCTCAGGCCCTGTGAGCCTACAGCATATGGTAGTGGTCTGTGTTCACTAGGAACCAGGGCTACACGAGCTAAACAAAGTTTATTTCAGCCTTGGAGACCCCCTACTTCCCGAGTTACAGGCCCAGTTATGGGGTGCCCGTATCCCTCTAGTCCCACGGTCACATGACCCACAGGATTTTAACATGGCGGGATACCGGCACCCCATAACTGGGCCTGTAACACGAGAAGTAGGGGGTCTCCAAGGCTGAAATAAACTTTGTTCAGCTCAGGAGACCCCCTGCTACAAAACTGATGGAGTGATATATATATATTTCCTGCGAGGAACCACTCCCCCTCTGGTGGGAGCCATCACAGGTGGAGGCGCTGCACCGAATATAGTATTGCGCGAGTAACCCCAGGCTCTCCGTGGCAGAGACTTAGGCCCTGTGAGCCTACAGGTAACACAGCACATGGTAGCCGCTTGCTAGCGATAGGAAGCAGGGTTACATATACTTACTTATTGATCCATAGGAAGGCAAACAAAAAACCCCATTAAGGGGAAAAATTAATTCCTTCCTGACTCTAAGAATTGGCAATCGGATTAATCCCTGGATCACTATCCTTCCCATGTATACTTATTTGGTATATCCCTGTATACCTTTCCCATCTAAAAAGATGTCCAACCTTTTTATGAACAAACCTATTGTATCTGCCATCACAGTCTCCATGGGTAATGAATTCCACATTTTAACTGCCCTTACTGTAAAGAACCCTTTCCTTTGTTGCTGGTGAAATTTCCTTTCCTCCAACCTTAAGGGATGGCCCCGAGTCCTTTGTACTGCCCGTGGGATGAATAGTTCTTTTGAAAGCTCCTTGTATTGTCCCTGAATATATTTGTATATAGTTATCATATCCCCTCTTAGACGCCTCTTTTCTAAATAAATCTAAATAATAATTTTGTAAATAAATCTAATTTAGCTAGCCTCTCCTCATAATTTAGAATGTCCATCGCCTTTATTAATTTGGTGGCTCTTCTCTGCACTCTCTCTAGTTCCATAATGTCTTTTCTAAGGAGTGGTGCCCAAAATTGTACTCCATATTCAAGGTGTGGTCTTACTAATGCTTTGTAAAGGGGCATAATTATGTTTACTTCCCTTCCATCCATTGCCCGTTTGATGCAAGATAAGATTTTGTTTGCCTTTGCAGCTACTGCATGACATTGGGCACTATTGTTAAGCCTGCTGTCTACAAGCACTCCTAAATCCTTCTCCATCAAGGATTCCCCCAATATATCTCCATTTAATTTGTAAGTTGCCATTTTATTCTTGCATCCCAAATGCATAACCTTACATTTATCTGTATTAAACCTCATCTGCCATTTACCTGCCCACGTTTCCAGTCTCTCCAAGTCCTTCTGAAGAGAAATTACATCCTGCTCTGATTCTATTACCTTACACAATTTAGTATCATCAGCAAAGATGGATACTTTGCTCTCGATTCCAACCTCAAGGTCATTAATAAACAAGTTAAAAAGCAGGGGTCCCAGTACCAATCCCTGAGGTACCCCACTCACGACTTTAGCCCAACCTGAAAAAGTTCCATTTATGACAACCCTCTGTTGTCTGTCCTTGAACCAGTTTTCAATCCAGGTGCATATATTATTACTGAGTCCAATTTTCTTTATTTTGTACACCAACCTCTTGTGTGAAACCGTATCAAAAGCCTTTGCAAAATCTAAGTAGACCACATCAACTGCATTACCCTGGTCTAAATTCCTACTTGCCTCCTCAAAGAAACAAATAAGGTTAGTTTGGCAAGATCTATCCTTCATAAATCCATACTGACTATTTTCCCCCACCTCCCCCGCTCCTTTTGCCCACCCCTCCCCCGCTCCTTTTGCCCCCCCTCCCCTGCTCCTTTTGCCCCCCCTCCCCTGCTCCTTTTGCCCCCACCCTCCCCTGCTCCTTTGCCCCCCCCTCCCCCGCTCCTTTTGCTCCCCCGCTACTTTTGCCCCCTCCCTCCTCTGCTCCTTTTGCCCCCCTCCCCCTGCTTCTTTTGCCCTCCCTCCCCCTGCTCCTTTTGCCCCCCCTCCCCCTGCTCCTTTTGCCCCCCCCTCCCCCGCTCCTTTTGCCACCCTCCCCTGCTCCTTTTGCCACCCCCTCCCCGCTCCTTTTGCCCTCCTTTTGCCCCCTCCCTACCCCCGCTCCTTTTGCCCCCCGCTCCTTTTGCTCCCGCTCCTTTTGGCCCCCCTGCTTCTCTTTCCCCCACTCTCCCCGCTCCTTTTGCCCCCCTCCCCTGCTCTTTTTGCCTCCCCTCCCCCTGCTCCTTTTGCCCCCCCTCCCCCGCTCCTTTAGCCCCACCCTGCCCCGCTCCTTTTGCCCCCTCCCCCTCCTTTTGCCCCCTCCCCCTTCCTTTTGCCCCCCTCCCCCTTCCTTTTGCCCCCCTCCCCCCTCCTTTTGCCCCCCCCCTTCCTCCTTTTTCCCCCCTCCCTCCTTTTGCCCCCCTCCCTCCTTTTGCCCCCCTCCCCCTGCTCCTTTTTGCCCCCCTCCCCCTGCTCCTTTGACCCCCTCCATCCCCTGCTCCTTTTGCCCCTCCCTCCCCCTCCTTTTGCCCCTCCCTCCCCCCTTCTTTTGACCCTCCCCCCTCCTTTTGCCACCCTCCCCCCTTCCTTGTGCCCCCCCTACCCCCCTCCTTTCCCCCCCCCTCCCCCCTCCTTTTGACCCTCCCCCCTCCTTTTGCCTCCCTCCCCCATTCCTTGTGCCCCCCCTACCCCCCTCCTTTTGCCCCCTTCCCTCCTTTTTCCCCCCTCCCTCCTTTTGCCCCCCCTCCTTTTGCCCTCCCTCCCCCCACTCCTTTTGCCCCCCTCCCCCCTCCTTTTGCCCCCCCTCCCTCCTTTTGCCCCCCTCCTTTTGCCCCCCTCCTTTTGCCCCCCCCTCCTTTTGCCCCCCTCCTTTTGCCCCCCTCCTTTTGGCCTCCCTCCCCCCGCTCCTTTTGCCTCCCCTCCCCCCTCCTTTTGCCCCGCTTCCCCCCTCCTTTTGCGCCCCCTCCCTCCTTTTGCCCCCCCCCCTTCATTTTGCCCCCCACTCCTTTTGCCCCCCTCCCCCTCCTTTTGCCCCCCCATTTCTTTTCCCCCCTTCCCCTCCCCCCCACATTTTGCCCCCCCTCCCCCTCCTTTTGCCCCCCTCCCCACTTTTTTTGCCACTCCCTCCCACTCCTTTTGCCCCCCCTCTCCCCCTCCTTTTGCCCCCCTCCCCCCTCCTTTTGCCCCCTTTCCCCTTCCTTTTGCCCCCCACTACTTTTGCCCCCCACTCCTCCCCTCCCTCCTCCTTTTGCCCCCCCTTCCCCCATCCTTTTGCCCCCCACTCCTCCCCTCCCTCCTCCTTTTGCTCCCCCTTCCCCCATCCTTTTGCCCCCCACTCCTCCCCTCCCCCTCCTTTTGCCCCCCTCCTTTTGCCCCCCCCTCCCCCTCCCCCCTCCTTTTGCCCCCTCTCCTTTTGCCCCCCTCCTTTTGCCCCCCTCCCCCTCCTTTTGCACCCCCCTTTCCCCCTTCCATTTGCCCCCTCCCTCCCCCTCCTTTTGCCCCCCCCTTCCCCCTCCTTTTGCCCCCCCTCCCCCTCTTTTTGCCCCCCCTCCCCCTCCTTTTGCCGCCCACTCCCCCCCTCCTTTTGCCCCCCCTCCCCCTCCTTTTGCCCCCCTCCCCCTCCTTTTGCCCCCCCTCTCCCTCTTTTTGCCCCCCCCTCTTTTTGACCCCCCCTCCCCCCTCTTTTTGACCCCCCCCTCCTCCTTTTGCCCCTCCCTCCCCCCTCCTTTTGCTCCCCCCTCCCTCTCTTTTTGCCCCCCCTCCCCCCTCCTTTTGCCCCCCCTCCCCCCTCCTTTTGCCCCCCTCCCCCCTCCTTTTGCTCCCCCCTCCCTCTCTTTTTGCCCCCCCTCCCCCCTCCCCATCCTTTTGCCGCCACCCTCCCCCCTCCTTTTGCCGCCACCCTCCCCCCTCCTTTTGCCCCCCCTCCCCCTCCTTTTGCCCCCCCTCCTTTCCCCCCCCCCCTCCCCCTCCTTTTGCCCCCCCCCTCCCCCTCCTTTTGCCCCCCCCCTCCCCCTCCTTTTGCCCCCCCCATCCCCTCCTTTTGCCCCCCCTCCCCCTCCTTTTGCCCCCCCCTCCCCCCTCCTTTTGCCCCCCCCTCCCCCCTCCTTTTCCCCCCCTCCCCCCTCCCCCCTCCTTTTGCCCCCCGTCCCCCCTCCTTTTGCCCCCCCCTCCTCCCTCCTTCCCCCCTCCTTTTGCCCCCCCTCCCCCCTCCTTTTTCCCCCCCCTCCCCCCTCCTTTTGTCCCCCCCTCCCCCTCCTTTTGCCACCCCGTCTTCCTTTTGACCCCCCTTCTTCCTTTTGACCCCCCTTCTTCCTTTTGACCCCCCTTCTTCCTTTTGACCCCCCTTCTTCCTTTTGACCCCCCCCCCCTCCTACCATATGCCCCCCTCTCCCCCAGCTCCATTTCCCCGCCTCCCCCCTTGCCCCGTTTGTCCCCCGCTCCGTTTGCCCCCCCACTCCGTTTGCCCCCCGCACCCAACCAAGTGTCAGTCCACGCCCACCCTCTCACCCCCACTCTGTCTGTCTCTCTCTCTCTGTCAAATCCTCCCACACAGGCCCTAACAAAGGGGATCATCCAATTCCCCCCCCCCCCCGCCCCGGCCCATACTGAATTCCCCCCAGAAGTATAATGTGTGGTGCTAAGAACCGTATACAGCTTATGATAGTAATGGTATAAAGGGGATGAATCCTATATGAGGTCTGGGATGTAATCTTGGTTGTAGGGGAGTACTGGGTGTGGTATCCTAGTTGGTAAACCAGCATAGGTGGCACTCAAATTGTCCAGGAACCCAAAGGCTGAAGATCACCCCAATAAACAGTACCCTAATCCCTTAGTAGAATAATATGACCATGTAGCAAGCAGGAAAACTCCCGAATCCGCTGCAGCGTCCATGCTGATCCCAGCAGACCTCTGGGTGCGCCTCCGTCCTTGGAGATGGATGCAGATAGAGGAGAGAAGTGGCAGAGCATTAACTATCCGTATTAACAAAAAAAAGAAAACAGTTACGTAAAAGTTGCGCGTTAAAAAAAAATTCCGTATTAACAATAACAAGAAAACAGTTAAGTAAAAGTTGCGCTAAAAAAAATTCTGTGGTACGTGCGCTATGGGGGGGGGGGGGGACCCTCCTGCTTTCATTTGTCCTGGGCCCCATGATTTCTGTTGGCGACCCTGCACACAGCACAGAGTACATCACCAGACGTCACTACACACACGGCACAGAGTATATCACCAGACGTCACTACACACACGGCACAGAGTATATCACCAGACGTCACTACACACACAGTACAGAGTATATCACCAGACCTCACTACACACACACACAGCACAGAGTATATCACCAGACCTCACTACACACACGGGCACAGAGTATATCACCAGACCTCACTACACACACAGCACAGAGTATATCACCAGATGTCACTACACACACAGCACAGAGTATATCACCAGACATCACTACACACACGGCACAGAGTATATCACCAGACGTCACTACACACACGGCACAGAGTATATCACCAGACCTCACTACACACACGGCACAGAGTATATCACCAGACTCCACTACACACACAGCACAGAGTATATCACCAGACGTCACTACACACACGGGCACAGAGTATATCACCAGACCTCACTACACACACGGGCACAGGGTATATGACCAGACCTCACTACACACACGGGCACAGAGTATATCACCAGACATCACTACACACACGGGCACAGAATATATCACCAGACGTCACTACACACACGGCACAGAGTATATCACCAGACGTCACTACACACACGGGCACAGAGTATATCACCAGATGTCACTACACACACAGCACAGAGTATATCACCAGACATCACTACACACACGGCACAGAGTATATCACCAGACCTCACTACACACGGGCACAGGGTATATCACCAGACCTCACTACACACACGGGCACAGAGTATATCACCAGACATCACTACACACACGGGCACAGAATATATCACCAGACGTCACTACACAAACGGCACAGAGTATATCACCAGACCTCACTACACACGCGGGCACAGAGTATATCACCAGACCTCACTACACACACGGGCACAGAGTATATCACCAGATGTCACTACACACACAGCACAGAGTATATCGCCAGACGTCACTACACACAGAGGCACAGAGTATATCACCAGACGTCACTACACACACGGGCACAGAGTATATCACCAGACGTCCCTACACACACAGCGCAGAGTATATCACCAGACCCCACTACACACACAGCACAGAGTATATCACCAGACGTCACTACACACACGGGCACAGAGTATATCTCCAGACGTCACTACACACACGGCACAGAGTATATCACCAGACGTCACTACACACACGGGCACAGAGTATATCACCAGACATCACTACACACACGGGCACAGAATATATCACCAGACGTCACTACACACACGGCACAGAGTATATTACCAGACCTCACTACACACACGGGCACAGAGTATATCACCAGATGTCACTACACACACAGCACAGAGTATATCGCCAGACGTCACTACACACAGAGGCACAGAGTATATCACCAGACGTCACTACACACACGGGCACAGAGTATATCACCAGACGTCACTACACACACGGGCACAGAGTATATCACCAGACGTCACTACACACACGGCACAGAGTATATCACCAGACCTCACTACACACACAGCACAGAGTATATCACCAGACAGCACTACACACACAGCACAGAGTATATCACCAGACCTCACTACACACACAGCACAGAGTATATCACCAGACCTCACTACACACACAGGCACAGAGTATATCACCAGACCTCACTACACACACGGGCACAGAGTATATCACCAGACCTCACTACACACGCGGGCACACAGTATATCACCAGACCTCACTACACACACGGGCACAGAATATATCACCAGACGTCACTACACACACGGCACAGAGTATATCACCAGACCTCACTACACACACGGGCACAGAGTATATCACCAGACCTCACTACACACGCGGGCACACAGTATATCACCAGACCTCACTACACACACGGGCACAGAGTATATCACCAGATGTCACTACACACACAGCACAGAGTATATCACCAGACGTCACTACACACACGGGCACAGAGTATATCACCAGACGTCACTACACACACAGCACAGAGTATATCACCAGACCTCACTACACACACGGGCACAGGGTATATCACCAGACCTCACTACACACACGGGCACAGAGTATATCACCAGACATCACTACACACACTGGCACAGAATATATCACCAGACGTCACTACACACACGGCACAGAGTATATCACCAGACGTCACTACACACACGGGCACAGAGTATATCACCAGATGTCACTATACACACAGCACAGAGTATATCACCAGACATCACTACACACACGGCACAGAGTATATCACCAGACCTCACTACACACACGGGCACAGGGTATATCACCAGACCTCACTACACACACGGGCACAGAGTATATCACCAGACATCACTACACACACGGCACAGAGTATATCACCAGACCTCACTACACACGCGGGCACAGAGTATATCACCAGACCTCACTACACACACGGGCACAGAGTATATCACCAGATGTCACTACACACACAGCACAGAGTATATCGCCAGACGTCACTACACACAGAGGCACAGAGTATATCACCAGACGTCACTACACACACGGGCACAAAGTATATCACCAGACGTCCCTACACACACAGCGCAGAGTATATCACCAGACCCCACTACACACACAGCACAGAGTATATCACCAGACGTCACTACACACACGGGCACAGAGTATATCTCCAGACGTCACTACACACACGGCACAGAGTATATCACCAGACGTCACTACACACACGGGCACAGAGTATATCACCAGACATCACTACACACACGGGCACAGAATATATCACCAGACGTCACTACACACACGGCACAGAGTATATCACCAGACCTCACTACACACGCGGGCACACAGTATATCACCAGACGTCACTACATACACAGCACAGAGTATATTACCAGACCTCACTACACACACGGGCACAGAGTATATCACCAGATGTCACTACACACACAGCACAGAGTATATCGCCAGACGTCACTACACACAGAGGCACAGAGTATATCACCAGACGTCACTACACACACGGGCACAGACTATATCACCAGACGTCACTACACACACGGGCACAGAGTATATCACCAGACCTCACTACACACACAGCACAGAGTATATCACCAGACCCCACTACACACACAGCACAGAGTATATCACCAGACGTCACTACACACACGGGCACAGAGTATATCACCAGACGTCACTACACACACAGCACAGAGTATATCACCAGACGTCACTACACACACGGGCACAGAGTATATCACCAGACCTCACTACACACACAGCACAGAGTATATCACCAGACCTCACTACACACACAGCACAGAGTATATCACCAGACGTCACTACACACACGGGCACAGAGTATATCACCAGACGTCACTGCACACACAGCACAGAGTATATCACCAGACGTCACTACACACACAGCACAGAGTATATCACCAGACGTCACTACACACACGGGCACAGAGTATATCACCAGACGTCACTACACACACGGCACAGAGTATATCACCAGACGTCACTACACACACGGGCACAGAGTATATCACCAGACCTCACTACACACACAGCACAGAGTATATCACCAGACGTCACTACACACACGGGCACAGAGTATATCACCAGACCTCACTACACACACAGCACAGAGTATATCACCAGACGTCACTACACACACAGCACAGAGTAAATCACCAGACGTCACTACACACACAGCACAGAGTATATCACCAGACGTCACTACACACACGGGCACAGAGTATATCACCAGACGTCACTACACACACGGCACAGAGTATATCACCAGACCCCACTACACACACGGGCACAGAGTATATCACCAGACGTCACTACACACACGGGCACAGAGTATATCACCAGACGTCACTACACACACGGCACAGAGTATATCACCAGACGTCACTACACACACGGGCACAGAGTATATCACCAGACCTCACTACACACACAGCACAGAGTATATCACCAGACGTCACTACACACACGGGTACAGAGTATATCACCAGACGTCACTACACACACAGCACAGAGTATATCACCAGACGTCACTACACACACAGCACAGAGTAAATCACCAGACGTCACTACACACACGGCACAGAGTATATCACCAGACGTCACTACACACACAGCACAGAGTATATCACCAGACGTCACTACACACACAGCACAGAGTATATCACCAGACGTCACTACACACACAGCACAGAGTATATCACCAGACCTCACTACACACACAGCACAGAGTAAATCACCAGACGTCACTACACACACGGCACAGAGTATATCACCAGACATCACTACACACACGGGCACAGAGTATATCACCAGACGTCACTACACACACGGGCACAGAGTATATCACCAGACCTCACTACACACACAGCACAGAGTATATCACCAGACGTCACTACACACACGGGCACAGAGTATATCACCAGACGTCACTACACACACAGCACAGAGTATATCACCAGACCTCACTACACACACGGCACAGAGTATATCACCAGACCTCACTATACACACGGCACAGAGTATATCACCAGACCTCACTACACACACGGCACAGAGTATATCATCAGACGTCACTACACACGGGCACAGAGTATATCACCAGACCTCACTACACACACAGCACAGAGTATATCATCAGACGTCACTACACACAGCACAGATTATATCACCAGACCTCACTACACACACGGGCACAGAGTATATCACCAGACGTCACAACACACACGGCACAGAGTATATCACCAGACCTCACTACACACACAGCACAGAGTATATCACCAGACGTCACTACACACACAGCACAGAGTAAATCACCAGACGTCACTACACACACGGCACAGAGTATATCACCAGACGTCACTACACACACAGCACAGAGTATATCATCAGACGTCACTACACACAGCACAGATTATATCACCAGACCTCACTACACACACAGCACAGAGTATATCGCCAGATGTCACTACACACACGGCACAGAGTATATCACCAGACCTCACTACACACACAGCACAGAGTATATCACCAGACGTCACTACACACACGGGCACAGAGTATATCACCAGACCTCACTACACACACGGCACAGAGTATATCACCAGACATCACTACACACACGGGCACAGAGTATATCACCAGACGTCACTACACACACGGGCACAGAGTAAATCACCAGACGTCACTACACACACGGCACAGAGTATATCACCAGACATCACTACACACACGGGCACAGAGTATATCACCAGACGTCACTACACACACGGGCACAGAGTATATCACCAGACCTCACTACACACACGGCACAGAGTATATCACCAGACGTCACTACACACACAGCACAGAGTATATCACCAGACCTCACTATACACACGGCACAGAGTATATCACCAGACCACACTACACACACGGCACAGAGTATATCATCAGACGTCACTACACACGGACACAGAGTATATCACCAGACCTCACTACACACACAGCACAGAGTATATCATCAGACGTCACTACACACAGCACAGATTATATCACCAGACCTCACTACACACACGGGCACAGAGTATATCACCAGACGTCACAACACACACGGCACAGAGTATATCACCAGACCTCACTACACACACAGCACAGAGTATATCACCAGACGTCACTACACACACAGCACAGAGTAAATCACCAGACGTCACTACACACACGGCACAGAGTATATCACCAGACGTCACTACACACACAGCACAGAGTATATCATCAGACGTCACTACACACAGCACAGATTATATCACCAGACCTCACTACACACACAGCACAGAGTATATCGCCAGATGTCACTACACACACGGCACAGAGTATATCACCAGACCTCACTACACACACAGCACAGAGTATATCACCAGACGTCACTACACACACGGGCACAGAGTATATCACCAGACCTCACTACACACACGGCACAGAGTATATCACCAGACGTCACTACACACACGGGCACAGAGTATATCACCAGACGTCACTACACACACGGGCACAGAGTAAATCACCAGACGTCACTAAACACACGGCACAGAGTATATCACCAGACATCACTACACACACGGGCACAGAGTATATCACCAGACGTCACTACACACACGGGCACAGAGTATATCACCAGACCTCACTACACACACGGCACAGAGTATATCACCAGACGTCACTACACACACAGCACAGAGTATATCACCAGACCTCACTACACACACAGCACAGAGTATATCATCAGACGTCACTACACACACAGCACAGAGTATATCACCAGACGTCCCTACACACACGGCACAGAGTATATCACCAGACGTCACTACACACACAGCACAGAGTATATCACCAGACGTCACTACACACACAGCACAGAGTATATCACCAGACCTCACTACACACACGGCACAGAGTATATCACCAGACCTCACTATACACACGGCACAGAGTATATCATCAGACGTCACTACACACGGGCACAGAGTATATCACCAGACGTCACTACACACACACGGGCACAGAGTATATCACCAGACGTCACTACACACACAGCACAGAGTATATCACCAGACGTCACTACACACACAGCACAGAGTATATCACCAGACCTCACTACACACACGGGCACAGAGTATATCACCAGACATCACTACACACACAGCACAGAGTATATCACCAGACCTCACTACACACACGGGCACAGAGTATATCACCAGGCCTCACTACACACACAGCACAGAGTATATCTCCAGACATCACTACACACACGGGCACAGTATATCACCAGACGTCACTACACACACGGGCACAGAGTATATCTCCAGACGTCACCACACACACAGCACAGAGTACATCACCAGACGTCACTACACACACAGTACAGAGTATATCACCAGACGTCACTACACACACAGCACAGAGTATATCTCCAGACGTCACTACACACACAGCACAGAGTATATCACCAGACGTCACTACACACACACAGCACAGAGTATATCACCAGACGTCACTACACACACACAGCACAGAGTATATCACCAGACGGCACTACACACACAGCACAGAGTATATCACCAGACGGCACTACACACACGGCACAGAGTATATCAAATCAAATCAAATCAGCTTTATTGGCATGACGAAAGAACATTTCAGTATTGCCAAAGCGTGAATAATAGGGGGTGGGTGACAATAATTACACGAATACTAGGGGTAGGGTATAATGATTGCAGGGTATATGGGTAACAGTTTCACACAGGGGTGTGGGGGTTAGTGTACGTCTCTCAGCTTGTGGCAGGTGCTGATATAGCGTGCAGCCAGTTCTGCTGTGGTTTCATCTTCTCCCAAGAGGATCGCTATTTTTTGGTTCTCTTCTGTATTATTAAAGTTCTGGATAACAGCAGTGAGTTTCTCTAGGTGGGCACTCCTCACTTCAGAGTAGTGTGTGCAACGCAACAGGAAGTGAGTTTCATCTTCTACCTCACCTAGCTCACATCTTTGGCACAGTCTCATCTCCCGGGGCTTCCAGTTCTGTCTGTGCCTGCCTGTTTCTATTTCTAGGCTGTGGGCACTTATTCTGTACTGGCCCAGGGTCTGTCTCTGTTTTGGGTCTTTTACCTTCAGTAGGTAGGGTGCCAGAGTGTATTCTCTCTGTAGGCTGTGGTAGTTCTCCAGCTTCTTTGAGCGTTGGGTATCATTTTCCCATCTTGTCACATACTGCGTCTTCATTTCGTTGGCGATTGAGTTGATTTCTTTTTTCGGCAGGTTGTTAATCTGTGTGGGGTTTTGTCCTTGGAGTGAGAGGACAAGTTGTTTGATGGCACAGGGTTTAGTGAGGAGGTCCTGACTTTGCATTGCTCTGTAGCAGTAAGACTGTGGTTGGCTCTTGTTTAGGTGAGCCCAGAATGTCAGTGCTCTCTTCTGTACCGTGAGCAGTAGAGGAAAGCGGCCCAGCTCAGCCCGGCATGCATTGTTTGATGTACTCCTGTGTACTTGGAGAAGGTGTTTGCAGAATTCCAGATGCCGTATTTCTGTTGGGCTGGTATCCCATTTTGTGGAGTCTGGGTATGTTACAGGGCCCCACACCTCGCTGCCATACAGAAGGATGGGTGTGATGATGCTGTTGAATATTTTCTCCCAAGATTCTTATTGGTGGTGTAGCCGGGTCTCCTCTGCTGAGCAGCACCCCCCTCACCTGGTGTTCGATCGCGGGCGCCGCCGAGGCCAATGGTGGCCCCGCGCGGCGATCGAACAGGTGAGAGCCGCCAGGTCCCGGCTCGGGGGTTGCTGGGGACGCGTGCGGCCGGTTGCTAAGGCCGCACGCGCGTCGCAGGGCTTCCGGCGCTCCCGGAGCCGGGCGGGCAGGGCGCCGCCATTGCCCCTTAGTCGCGCATGCGCAGTTAGAGCCCCAGATTCAGGGCAGAGTCGCGCGAGGGCAGGAACAGGCCAGGAGAGTCGCGCATGCGCAGAAGTACTGTAGGTAGGGAATACAGCCAGCCTTTAGAGGGTCGCGCGAGAGTAGGGATAGACAGGGAGAGGTTGCGGCGGCCATTAGGGGTTAGTGCAGGTGTAGGAAAGGCAAGCGTGCGGCCCCAATGTTATTACAGGCGCCCAGGGACTACAATTCCCATAGTGCTTAGCGAGGGAGGCACCAGGTGCCTCATAGGAGCCAATAGGGCTAAAGGACTGCCCTGGAGGGAGATAGATACATTTGGCGGGCTGGAGCTGCGTGTCAGTCAGGAAGAAGCAGAGCAAGGAGGCAGACAAAGGAAGGAGGTAGGGTGCAGGAGCCGGGGACTCCTTGCACTAGGCCAGCGGCCCTAAGGTCCCAGTTAACCCTGTATTACCCCAGGTTAGTGAGTGTTGCCAGGGATAGTCTCAGAGAGGGACCCTGTCACTCATGGTAGGCAGAGCTGGGGAATAGCCAGGGATTAAAGGGGGCTGAGGTTAGTCTGCAGAGCGTTGCGGCAGGCGTTTAGGTGAATTAGTGGCACGAGACAGCTGGGGGGTTCATAGCGGTAACCAGTCCGGGGAGCCATAGCCCAGGGTCCGTGTTGCGAGTGGCGAGGCCACTGGGGGGGGGTTCATAGCGGTAACCAATCCGGGGAGCCATTGCCCAGGGCGGCGTTGCGCGTAGTATGAGGCAACTGGGGGGGGTTCATAGCGGTAACCAGTCCGGGGATCCATGGCCCAGGGCCCGTATTATGAGTAGGGTGGGTACAAGACCTACCTATATAGGATAGGCAACCCCGAATGCCCTAGGAGATTGACCCTTAAGCCACTTAAGGATGCTGTGCTATAGGGACGGCCTATAGTGCAGGGTGTGTCACGTTGCTGTTCCCGGAAAGCGGTTGGACCCACGTTGGGGTCCACAGAGACTGTTCCGGAGTGGGACCGCTCGAGCGGTCCACGTTTCAAGGAGTGCAGTGGAGGATCAGAAGGAGGCATCGCTCGACTGATCCTTTTAGAAGCTTGTTGCTGACCCGAGCACCGGAGTGCTCGGCAGGTATTATGTCATCACATGTGCACCAACAGGCCTAGAGGTTTTAGTGACTGCGCAGTCACCCAGTGACTATCTCTGTAGGAGTACGGGACATTGGGTGGGGTTCTTGGGACACTGGGTGGGATCACCTGGTGTCGGGGAATCGTCCTGCGAGACGTCACTGTCAGTGTCCCCTCGTGAGAGGGACACAGGTTATTATTATTCTTTGTAGTAAAGTCATTAGTTATAGTATAAATCACTGTGTGTGTGGTTTCTGATTGGGTTCCTATGTAGGGTCATTCTACACTTCCCTAGAATCCTACATAGGTGGAGGCGCTGAACCAAGAAACGTTCCAGAGGATTCACCCCAGGCTCTCATTAGCGGAGGCTCAGACCTCCTGTGAGCCTGCAGGTATACGCACCACACCGGTAACACTGCATGTTCTACTCACCCACACTATATATGAGATTGGGTGGGGTGGAATACCCGTTACATTTGGAGGCGCTGCTGAGATAGACCTGGGGTGCCCTGTTCCATTGTTTTTCAAATTGTTCAAGTCCTATTTTTTTTTTGTCCACCATGATTGTCAAGTCCGGACACGAGGTCCTAGCCTGCGCCTTGAGGATAAATAATCTTAGTCCCCGCCGTGTGGTGGCCTTAGAAGGCGTTCCTACCAATATATCTGAAGATGAGATCTATGAGCATATGCGTAAAATCCCTGGATGGCAGCACGCTCTTCTTATAGACTTAGAGCCAGCTTCCACGTCCCCGTGGAGATCGCGGCTTTTTGTTGTGTCATCCTCAAGGGATATATGCCCGTCCGAGTCACCGTCCACGTTATTTATGCCCGGGTGTCCCCCTGAGGGTTACCCTTTAGTATACGCTGACCCCGCGCCATGGCAACTTCCTCCAAGTGAGATGCGTGCACGTGATACCGCTCCCAAGGCGCAGAATGATTTTGCAGAAAACCATCCGGGACTGGCGGGAAAACCAGAGCCCCGCCCCCGCAATGTGAGTGACTCAGTGCAGAGCCCGAGCCACTCAGTGATAGAGCACACCCCTCCTTTACATTCCACCAGGGGGAGTGAGCACAGTGAACAGCCATTAGACTCTTCTGTTCACCAGGAGGAGGAGGAGGAGGAAGGCATTGTCGTAGACATGGAATATTTTCTTTCTGAGCAGGAAACCGAGATAGACTGTCAAGGGATACACCCTAGTGTGTATGTGGCCTGGCGCGCGCCAGGAGTAGATTCTCTTCTCTTCATATGCTCCTGCCTGCAAGAAGCCCACGCTCAGGGAGCCAACGTGGCTCAAGGACCCCTCGACTTCAGGACCGTCGAGGTGGAAGGAGAAATGGGCATACAGTGTTTTAGCCCCACGTGCGGCTGTTCTAGAGAGACATTGACATGGTGGTCCTACTGTGAATTTTGCGGTGTGCGGTTACTGAAGTCTATTGTGCCCCAGCATGCAGAAGTTTCCAGTGAAGAGGTTGAAGTCCCATCGGTGGCGATGCGCCTACCGGCGAACCACCCCAGCGGTGATGCAGAGGATACAGAGTCTGCTGTGGGTCCGTGTACCCTGGAAAAGGTGTATCCCAATGTTGCGGACCCTGCTGTGGGCCCGTGTGCCCTACAATGGTCAGTCCGACCTACTACAGAGGTACCATCGGTCCTAAGCTTGGGACCAGTACCTACAGACGGCGAGGGTGATTCGACTGCCCCAGGGGTGCTGGGGGTGAGCCTCCAGGTGACCGCGGAGCACGATGGCTCCTTAAGTCTGGTCGCCCGGGCGAAGGGCTCCCCTCTGCATCGCGTCCTGGTGGAGGTGTCCTCATTAGAAGGTAGCTGTCCAGAGAAGAGAGTGGACCAGTGTCTACCGCCGATCCTTCCGGAAGAGGAGAAGCCCATCGTCAGCCAGCCGAGTGGTAAGGAACTCCCTTGTTCCCAACAGACTCCGATGGAGGTGGCCGTGAAGAAGGCCAAAGCTACGGTTCCTGAGCGGAGTGTGAGCCCGTGCGCTCCGACACAAGTGGTCCCAGGACTGGGATCCAACGCTCCCGAAGTTCGAGTCCGTGAGTGGACTGTCCCAGAAGAGTTGGGGACAGGTCCCGATACCACCAAGGTGGGAACTGACAGCGTCCCCGAGGACCTGTTGGCCACCGTGAATCACCGCAGGGGTAAGGTGTCTACTCTTTCCCCCCCTGCCAGGTGAAACCGAGACATCATCCAGTGCTCGCTTCTCGGTGGAAGCCTCGCAAAAATATAGGGACAAGGACTGTGTAAAGGAAGATCCAGGGAGACTGGCCTCCTTTAAGCCCAGAAAGGAGCGTGCCATTCGCCAGGTGGTGGACCGCGGGAAAGGTCCTGGCCTCCTGGTCTACCGCATCCAAGCCGCGGATGATCGGGTAAAGGCCTGCTTAAAAGACATTGTGCTACTCCTTCCACCAGGGGGAGGAAGTAGCACTGAACCAGTGACTGTTACGCCAGAGTGTGCTTTCCGAGAGATTCACCCCGGGGAGGCTCACGGACGCAAAAGTGAGGTACCCCCATCTGATCAGTTAGGGGCACCCCACAAATGGTCTCAGCAAGCAGCTGATACTCAGCTGGCCTCGGGTACTATGGGGTGTGATGTGACATGTTTTGGTGAGGGTAAAGTCGATCTGCTAAGAGTACCAGTTATGCAATGTAATTTTTTATTGTGTAAACTGATGCCAGGTTATGTGGTTCCCCAAGCGAGGGCGTTGGGTTTTTCACCAGGGGGAGAATGTAGCCGGGTCTCCTCTGCTGAGCAGCACCCCCCTCATCTGGTGTTCGATCGCGGGCGCCGCCGAGGCCAATGGTGGCCCCGCGCGGCGATCGAACAGGTGAGAGCCGCCAGGTCCCGGCTCGGGGGTTGCTGGGGACGCGTGCGGCCGGTTGCCAAGGCCGCACGCGCGTCGCAGGGCTCCCGGCGCTCCCGGAGCCGGGCGGGCAGGGCGCCGCCATTGCCCCTTAGTCGCGCATGCGCAGTTAGAGCCCCAGATTCAGGGCAGAGTCGCGCGAGGGCAGGAACAGGCCAGGAGAGTCGCGTATGCGCAGAAGTAGGTAGGGAATACAGCCAGCCTTTAGAGGGTCGCGCGAGAGTAGGGATAGACAGGGAGAGGTTGCGGCGGCCATTAGGTGTTAGTGCAGGTGTAGGAAAGGCACGCATGCGGCCCCAATGTTATTACAGGCGCCCAGGGACTACAATTCCCATAGTGCTTAGCGAGGGAGGCACCAGGTGCCTCATAGGAGCCAAACGGCTTAAGGACTGCCCTGGAGGGAGATAGATACATTTGGTGGGCTGGAGCTGCGTGTCAGTAAGGAAGAAGGAGAGCAAGGAGGCAGACAAAGGAAGGAGGTAGGGTGCAGGAGCCGGGGACTCCTTGCACTAGGCCAGCGGCCCTAAGGTCCCAGTTAACCCTGTATTACCCCAGGTTAGTGAGTGTTGCCAGGGATAGTCTCAGAGAGGGACCCTGTCACTCATGGTAGGCAGAGCTGGGGAATAGCCAGGGATTAAAGGGGGCTGAGGTTAGTCTGCAGAGCGTTGCGGCAGGCGTTTAGGTGAATTAGTGGCACGAGACAGCTGGGTGGTTCATAGCGGTAACCAGTCCGGGGAGCCATAGCCCAGGGTCCGTGTTGCGAGTGGCGAGGCCACTGGGGGGGGTTCGTAGCGGTAACCAATCCGGGGAGCCATTGCCCAGGGCGGCGTTGCGCGTAGTACGAGGCAACTGGGGGGGGGGGGTTCATAGCGGTAACCAGTCCGGGGATCCATGGCCCAGGGCCCGTATTATGAGTAGGGTGGGTACAAGACCTACCTATATAGGATAGGCAACCCCGAATGCCCTAGGAGATTGACCCTTAAGCCACTTAAGGATGCTGTGCTATAGGGACGGCCTATAGTGCAGGGTGTGTCACGTTGCTGTTCCCGGAAAGCGGTTGGACCCACGTTGGGGTCCACAGAGACTGTTCCAGAGTGGGACCGCTCGAGCGGTCCACGTTTCAAGGAGTGCAGTGGAGGATCAGAAGGAGGCATCGCTCGACTGATCCTTTTAGAAGCTTGTTGCTGACCCGAGCACCGGAGTGCTCGGCAGGTATTATGTCATCACTTGTGCACCAACAGGCCTAGGGGTTTTAGTGACTGCGCAGTCACCCAGTGACTATCTCTGTAGGAGTACGGGACATTGGGTGGGGTTCTTGGGACACTGGGTGGGATCACCTGGTGTCGGGGAATCGTCCTGCGAGACGTCACTGTCAGTGTCTCCTCGTGAGAGGGACACAGGTTATTATTATTCTTTGTAGTAAAGTCATTAGTTATAGTATAAATCACTGTGTGTGTGGTTTCTGATTGGGTTCCTATGTAGGGTCATTCTACACTTTCCTAGAATCCTACATAGGTGGAGGCGCTGAACCAAGAAACGTTCCAGAGGATTCACCCCAGGCTCTCATTAGCGGAGGCTCAGACCTCCTGTGAGCCTGCAGGTATACGCACCACACCGGTAACACTGCATGTTCTACTCACCCACACTATATATGAGATTGGGTGGGGTGGAATAACCGTTACAGTGGTTTGAGGTGGTACATCTGTTTCCTTATTGCATAAAATGCTCTGCGGGCCTTCTCCTTCAGTGTATTTATGGCCAGGTTGAATTTCCCTGATGAGCTGATTGTTAGACCAAGGTACGTGTAGCTCGTTGTCTGTTCCAGTGCATTGTCGTCCAGTGTGAATTGAGATATGGTTGGATGTTTTTTGATTTTTTTTGGAATACCATTATTCTGTTTTTTTCTAGGTTCACAGAGAGTGCCCAGGTCTGGCTGAATTTTTCTAGTATTGCCAGTTTCTGTTGGAGGCCTTGTTCTGTTGGAGACAGCAGGAGCAGGTCGTCTGCGTATAGTAGAGACTTAATCTCAGTTCCAGCCAAGTTGAGCCCAGGTGATGAGGAGGATTCTAGGGCTGCTGCGAGCTCATTGATGTAGATGTTAAACAGTGTGGGACTCAGGCTGCAGCCCTGTCTAACTCCACGGCCTTGATGGAAGAAGTCTGTCCTTTTGTTATTTACTTTCACGCAGCATTTGTTTTCAGAGTACATACTTTTCATCGTGTCGTATGTTCTCCCCCCTATTCCGCTCTCTAGTATTTTCAGCAATAAGCCTGGATGCCAGATGGAGTCGAGTATATCACCAGACCGCACTATATACGGTGGGAGATGGGGGTGAGATTGTCACTGTTTCTCACCAGCCCACAGCCAGCACCACGTGCAGCTCTCACCAGGGGGCACTCACCGCACCTTGCTTGGGAGACCACCAGGGGTCACTGTTCCATATGAGCTCAGGAGGAGCTGGTTAGAGGCGCTCTGGCCTCCCCTCTTCCCTCTCTATGGTCCCTCTGCTGCAGCCGGATGTCCTGGTGTGTGAGGTTTGATTCCGGCAGGAAACACTGACCCTGAGCACAGACTGTCCCACATCCTGAGGGGGGAATCCAGGTCACTCCCACAGGGAAGGACTGAGAGATCACAGGGGCTCCCCCCACCCCCCATAGGAAGTACACACACAGTGAGGGGGGGATAAAGTGCACATCTCAGGCACTGAGGGGGGGACACACTGAGGAATAGGCTCTGCAGCCTCTAAGTCCCTTTTCCTGTGTCCCCCTCACATTGTCCACCCCCTGCTGCACAGAGATCTTCAGCCTGTGTTATTGGGTAAGTGCTTTCCTCCTCCTCCCTTCCCCTCCCTTGTGTGACCTGTGCACATTATCCCAGTGCTGCTCTGAGCTTCCTTACACACAGGAGCCTGAGAGGCTGAGCCTCTGATAGTGAGGGGGAGCCTCTGGCACTGGGGGGGTTACTCCTCCTGGTATCACAGGGACTGAGAGATAATGGGGGTTATTTTACATTGGGAATTAACATTAGGAATCAGTGAGGATAAGATTGGGAAAGTTATTAAATAGAGTTAGAAAGTAATTAGATTGAGGGAGTATTGGTTGGAGTTTAACTCCTTCATTACCACAGGGGCCAGCAAAATAAATGGTTAAAAATCACTTACAGACGTGACAGCTCCACTGACGAAGAGAATATCCTTGAAACGCGTGGGGCTGTGTCTCTTATGGTTTGCGAGCTGTGAATCCGGTCTGATACTCCGTAGCTATCACAGAGTATCCCGAGCGCGAGCATTGCCAGCCTATGCCCGACCCCCGCGCCTGTGCGAACGCTAGTGCACGTGACGCACGCTTTTTGCGTGTACGGTCCGTGCTGCTGTGAGCAACAGGCGTATGTGTGTGTAAGTTAATAATTTATTATATAAAATTAAAAAGGACACGTTGTGAGAATAAATTATTTATTAACATTGGGCAACTTTGATACATATACTCTCTTTCTCTCTTTCCCCCCCCCCCCCCCCCTTTACTGAGCGGCGCGAAAACTTACTTTACACTGTCTTTTCCCCGATCGGCTGGCTCCACGCTCACTGCCGTGCGTGTGTGCGGCCCTAATATAGAAAGGCTGACTAACCACAGCCAATTATAATTGCTGCGCGCACGGCGGATGAAGCGCACCCACTATATTGATAGAGTGATAGTGATAGAGGGCTCTGACCCCTTCTAAAAATGGTCCAGAGAAACCAAAGGACTGCATGGTCTTGTCCCAGGAATATCCACTTAATTCTGTCGACCGCCTTCACTACGTCGGCGCCCGGTAGGATTGCCTTTGTTTTAGTGGAGTGGATATGTTCTATGATATTGACTATTTTATTTTGTACTAGCTGAGAGACCCGGCGTTGCCCGGGATGTAAATGCGTAATAAGTCGTATTATTTATAAATCGTGGAACAATAGGTGAGTATTTGTTGTAAAGGTTGGATAATAATGTTGAAAGAAAGATGGAAGAAAATGTAATACGATGTTGTATAAAAATGGTTTATTGTAAACACACCACAGTACAATGTATATTTTGGTGACATAAGTGATGTGAAAATGTGAGGCGTGTGTCCTGCTAGGGTGTGAGCGTGTGTGAGGCGGCGGGTGGGTGTTCAGTACGGGTGGCGCGTGGGTAGTGAGTGCTGGCTGTGGGTCGGGGTCCTGCTAGGGTGTGAGGCGGCGGGTGGTGTGGCGAGTGCAGGTGACAGCTGGTCAGTGATATTGTTGCGTAGGGGCAGGAGGCGGCAGGTGTGTGTCGAGTGTGTGTCGAGTGTGTGAGAGGCGGCGGGTGTGTGTCGAGTGTGGCAGGTCTGTTTAATGCGTGCGGCGGCTGTGTGGCGCGGGGATGTGAGCGGGTGGGCGGGTGAAAGGCAGAAGTGCGGGTGGGCGAAAGGCAGAGGCGGGAGGGCGGACGAAAGGCGTTGAAGGAGGGAGGTGAGGTCGGAGGGGTGGTGGGGGTGGTGAGGGGAGGTGAAGGGGGGCGGAGGGGAGGTCGGAGGGGAGGTGAGGATGGGTGGTGAGGGGGGGTGGTGGGGGATGGTGACGGGAGGTGAAGGGGGGTGAGGGGAGGTGAAGGGGGGGTGACGGGAGGTGGAGGGGGTTGCCGGGAGGTGAAGGGAGGGGGGGGTGAAGGGAGGGGGGGGTGACAGGAGGCGAAGGGGGGGGTGGTGACAGGAGGTGAAGGGGGGGTGAAGGGAGGAAGGGAAGGGGGAGGTGGAGGAGAGGAAAGGGGAAGAGGGGGGTGGGGGAGAAGGGGAAGGGGGGAGGGGGGGAGGAGAAGGGGGGAGGTGGGGGAAAGGGTGAAGGGGGGAGGTAAGGGTGAAGGGGGGAGGGGTGAAGGGGGAAAGGGGGTAAAGGTGGGGGAGGGGAAAAGGGGGGAGGTAAGGGTGAAGGGGGGAGGGGTGAAGGGGGAAATGGGGTAAAGGTGGGGGAGGGGAAAAGGGGGGAAAGGTGGGGGAGGAGGGAAAGGGGGGAAAGAGGGGGGGAAGGGGGTGGAGGGGAGAGGGGGGATGGGGAAAGGGGGGAGGTGGAGGAGGGGAAGTGGGGAGGGTGGAGGAGGGTAAGGGGGGAGGTGAGGAGGGTAAGGGGGGAGGTGAGGGAGGGGTAAGGGGGGGAGGTGGAGGAGGGGAAGGGGGGAGGTGGAGGAAGGGAAGGGGGGAGGTGGAGGAGGGGAAGGGGGGGAGGTGGAGAGGGGGGAGATGGAGGAGGGGAAGGGGAGATGGAGGAGGGGGAAGGGGG